>NC_042997.1:26808395-26820895 GCF_006345805.1 Octopus sinensis
AAGCTATCCTCATGGACAGACGAGGAGCCCAAATTAACAACAGGTTGATAATCAATATAATGTTTAGCTACATCTGAATGCGTGTAAGTTCATTTTTAATTACATGCTTATGAATTATAAAAGAATAAGAAAAGAAACTCCACGTATAATACATAACTTAAAAGCAACACTGCGGATGTTCCAACACACACGAGCTTGAGACATGGCCGCCCTCACGCACTTCTCACGGGGAATTCCGGAAGGAGCTTCGTGAGACCACTGCAGAGAGGCTTCCGGGAAAAAGAGATTCAGTAACCGTTGAAAAACCGATTATAGCAGTGATTCGATCAATTCCTAGCGATTTCTGAAGAAGGAATTTTTATATTCCGAAATTTTATTATTATATCAGACAATGGATAATTAAATTATAACAGTTATTATTATTGTCCACTCTGCATTGTTGTGCCTTTCAAGACACGTTATATTTTACAGATTTCATTGTGTTAAATATTTCACTTGTACTTTTGATTTTTGCACTATGCAAGAAGTATTGCATGTTGCAATATTAACATCTAATTGCAACTCCTGTCGAGGAGAGTGATATTATGGTTTATCAATAAAAGTTGCAGTAGTAGGCAGCGAGCTGGTAGAGTGTTTAGCACGCTGTGTAAAATGCTTAGCGGCATTTCGTCTGTCTTTACGTTCTGAGTTCAAATTCTTCCGATTTTGCCTTTCTATTTTATTCCTTCGGGGTCGATAAAATAAATACCAGTTGAACACCGGGATCGACGTAATTGACGTATCCCCTACCCCAAAATTGCTGGCCTTGTGCCAAAATGTGAAAGAATTATTAGTTGCAGTACTAATGGTAGAGTAGAGTAGTGGATTGACAGAATTGTTAGAACGTTGTAAAAATACGTTAAGCTATTTGTTCGGGTAGATTCCATTCCAAGTTCAATATCCGTCAGATGCAATTATGACTTTCATTTTCACTGGGTCGATGATATAAAGTACCAGTCAAGCGTTGAAATCGATGTACTCGACTATTCCTCTCCCATCAATTTGCTAGCCCTGCGCCTAAATAAGAAATGAACAAATATTTATCGTATTTGTAGTTATAATTCAATATATTATATCTATGGAAAATGCTTATAAAAAATCGAAGAGTAGGCATATATAAATTTCCTAACTTTCAGAAAAGACATACTGAATTTGAAAATATTAGACTGCAATCTTAATCATAATATTTTTTACTATAGATTCATGCTATTGTGTTATGAGAAACCGAATGAGTTGACATAAAAGATAGAATTCACGGAATATTTCTAGTTGAGTCATTTGTGACGTGTGTTAGAACAATCTCACTAGAGCATCAATGTTTTATAATTCACGTTCAATCGTTTCGCAACAGCGGTACGATGCAGTTTTAATCCCCTCATTTTAGAACTTAAATCGCATGAATGTAATATTTTCCTTTCACTTGCCTGACATTATACGACAAATTACTAGCAATGTATTGCTCTTGATTCAACGTAAAGCTTTTATTTGCAGTTATCGAAACAAAATAATATTCAGTCACATGCCAGTGGAAGAAAATTCTATGTATTTGTGGGACCTCCTGGGTTACCTGCTTTAAAATGACGTACCATATCTTGTTATAAACTAAAAGAAATATTGAGTTGCATCCAATTCTACAAAATTACGTATCTGAATAATGGTGAAATAGCAGATACAACTTATGTATTCCGTCCATAAATACTACGAGGGTTCATTCATTTTGGTTTGTCTCGGCCCATTAGATCCAATATCTACAAAATAATATATTCAGTCAGTTATTATGTCATCTACACAATTAGCTACGTGCGTAATAATCAACTTGAAATAAATCCCTATTCTAAAGATGAGCCAAATTAGAAGAGAATGTGATGGAAACTATGGAAAGAACGGATTGAATGCTTCACAAAATGAAATTCCGTCCTATTTCATTTCGCGGTCGAAATTCATTGATGCTAATTTTCTCTTTCATCTTCCACTTGTCCATTGAAAGAAGTACACGTATATATATATATCTGTATGTGTGTGTGCGCGCGCGCGCGCGTGTGTGTGTGTTGCGGTCATGCAATATATATATATATATATATATATTCCTAGAGAATACTATTATTTCAGCCTATTTTATTACATATTTGCACGGCAAACCGAACTCCCGTGCATATAGTTGTAAAAGTCGGTTAATTCAATATACAATAACACCAAAATATGTATCTACATGCAATCATATATCGACAGATATCGCATTAGCATTTGGGAATAAAATAACTCTTTGAACTTAGGAATTGTTATATATGATAGTATGGTTCCATCTTTGGGAATTATACGTCATATGATACCGTGAACGTGCTTATATATTTGAGAATTTACTACAAAGCCTTTATAAGAATAATTATGTGAGTGACATAGGTTTGGAAGAATGCTGAAAACTGAGTGCATCTAAATGGTACAAAGGGTAGGTGGGAAAAATAAATGAATATTAATGTTGTAAAATAGCATTTCATGAATTGTGAAAATGAATTACTGAATCAAACCAAACAGTCGTTTATATATATATATATATATATGTGTGTGTGTGTGTGTGTGTGTGTGTGTAATTGCAGCGTGGAAGGTCTTTATAAGCCATTTACGAAACACACAAAAACCGTTAGATTAGCAGCACGGAATTTTGTCAGTGAACAGGTCGCGGTCTCAAAGCGACGAAAATATTTTGGAAAATAAAATTTAAATGTTGAAGTGAATCTAACGGTTTCTGTGTGTCTCTTAAATGGCTTATAAACACCTTCCACGCTGCAATCGTTTTCGTTCCAGCACACGATCCCAGATCAGGTCACTAACTATGCAAGTACATCTCCGTATGTATATATACATATATATATATATATTATATATATATATATATATATATATATATATATATATATGGAGAGAGAGAGAGAGAGAGAGAGAGAGAGATTATATACGTGTGTATGCGTGTGCGTGGGTGCAAGTATGTGTGTGTAAATAGTTGGGTAGATAGATCGATAGAACTGAAGCTTTGCAAACGTGTTAGCATTCATTCGAAGATACTAAGTGTATATTTACTAAGCTAGATGTTTATCGCTACAGTACTGATCGTGGGCTAGGAAAAAGTACCAGAAACTCAGAAAATAGATAAATAATTTTCCCAGAAGCACTAAAATATATGGTTAAGTCTAGTATTCTACCATACTGGTATATTTCATAGTCTTTCACATTGAGCACAAAGAATCAAAGTAACTGTGACTTGTTTGTTAAATAAAAGTGAAGAATTCTGCAGCAAAATATCATACCTCACTTTAAAGTGAAGTAAACGAAATTGTTTAAATCTTTTATTGCTTTCATAATTGTATTATATATTTATATATTCAACATAGGAACAGCTGAACATTTCAAATATCGTTTAACCGTATTGACTCGAGAAATGACACTAAATAGTATTTATTGTTACTTAAACAAATCTTTTCATCTGTTTGGATCCTATTCAAATATAAAAGTATATTTGTGTAGTGACAGCAAGTGGCAAGTAATTGGACAGTTCAGTGACATATATTTAATACCAAGAAAACTAAAATATCTCAATGCTTTTGTATTCGAATCTAGACCATTATTCTTATTTTATGAAATATTTGGCATTTCAAGTGTTGTATTTACTCTTAAATAATACGCTTACATTTAATGTTTATAATCTTTGTTTGTTTTACTTTTGATTTCAGGAAAATATTATATCCCAAACATATGATGCGATTAAAACCTTGCTCCAGGTAAGATATCGTAACATTTATCTTCCGTTTTTCTTTTTGTTGTTGACGTAGGTTACACTAGTAACTATTATATATATATATATATATATGGAAAAAAAGGTCTAGATAGAAAATGCTAAAACAATTTTATAAAAAAACATTTCAGTACCGGTTTCAGTCATTGAGACTCTTCAACTTTAAGTATGGAAAACAATTGAATTTAGAAAAATATATAAAAGTTTTTAAATGTCTATTTGTAAAGTGTTCAAATACAAGTGGTATTTTCCTTGTTTCTGTCTGTCTCTGTCTCTGTTGTTTTTATATATATATATTAAAATGAGGAGGTGGGTATCTGTGTGTGAGAGAGAGAGAAAGAGAGAGAGGAAGAGGAGGTGAAGAGAGTTAGAATACGAAACGGCTTAACTTCTAATAAAGTACGCTCAATGTCTATATTCTCGTTTTTGTATTGAATACTATTTTCTCTTACTTATAATTTCAAACCATAAGGAATTGTGTGTGTGTGTGTGGTGGGTGAGTGACTGTGTGTCTTCTGCCTGTGTACATGAATATGTGTGCGCGTTTGTGCACAAAACACTCAAACACACTCACGGATTGTAAATCGCCAATTACTGATATAAAATATTCTGAGATAAGTAAAGAATAATGGGACCATACCTCCATCGAGCGTAATATTTAATTGTCCCTTTCACATTAAAACATCTACTAATGATTGCGAATTTTTATGCGTGTGTCATTCTAGATTGCTGGAGTTTACTCAAATGAAACGAGTACCGCTGAGAGTTAATCCTATGGATAAATGATAGACTATTCTGTTGAGGAAATTAATACTCTCAGTCAATTATACGCGTCGGGAACCGAGATAAGCTCAAAAGTTAATGAACTTACAGACATCTTACAGAGTTTGACTTTTCACTATATACAGTATGTGTATGTGTGCGTGTGTGTTTGTGTGTGTTTGTGTGTCTGTGTGTGTGTGTGCCTATGTCTGTGTGTGTGTGTGTAAGTGTGTGTGTTTGTATGTATCCATGCACGGATACATATGTAGAAACACGTAGATATATGTAAAGCTATATGGATATGTAAACATTTTTAAATATTATAGCAGACATAATTATATCATAGAATGCCCACATCTTACATACAAACGTAAAAAATGCAACGGTATAAGTATACAAGACCACAGACACATATACTTTATACATAAGAATGAAGAGAGGAAAGGGAGGTGAAAATTTAAATGCATGTATACACCATGAAGACATGATTACACCATGAATACATGTATACACCATGAAGACAAAAGTTAAACGAATGAGTCTACGACACAAGTGTCAAAATACAAAATAATGTGAAGGCAATTTAAGCGATAACAATAATTATACATAGACACACACATACAGACACATTAATGCATAAATATATGTAAAAGTATGCATGCAAGCAGCAATATGCATATCTGTTCATATACCTACATGCCTCCAACCATGCATATGTGTGTGTTTGTACACATGTTTACATACTGATAATACATGTTAAAAGTTAGTCAACTTCCAACATCTCTCATTCTCTCTGTACGCATAACAATCTAATTGGGCGAAAACATAGTTTCGTAGATTCTGTATTACACGTCTTTTATAAGTGTTACTCTGTTGTTTATTAAAAAAAATAAAATATGCTGAAACAATTATAGGTTGATATTGATGTCTAAATCCCGAGAATGTGAAACGAGATGTGCCATCCCAGTCAATATGCGTGTAACTTCGTATGTTCTGTGATCTAAATATTATTGATAACCTGTTGTTAAAATGCATATGCATGTGTTTGTGTGCATTAAGAGAATAGTGTAGAACTCGATATGCATATGCTTCAGAACGAAACGTTAGTCGAATATTGAGCGGATATAAGAAACGTTAGTCCAATATAGAGCGGATTGAGTAAGTTGTATCCAGGTACAGGTGGCTTAGGCTGTATCCATGCATAGGTGGCTTATCTGATATTCCTTGAAGAAATTTGTCCAGGTTCCATTTAAAGGTAATGGGCCCCTTCTCTTCTTTGATCTGTTTCGAGACAATGTTAAATAGGGCAGGGCCTGCTGAGGAAATGAAATTGTGCTGCAGTGTACTTATGTGTCGAGATCCTGAACTGAGTAGGGGACGTATGGCTCGTGCTCCTAGCCTTGGATGAATTTTAAAGCTAATGCTGAGGTCACTTGGGCAATGCTGATGGTCTAGTCATGCAAATGATGTATCGCTCACGGCAGAGCTCCAGAGAATAGTGTTTCAATGCTTTAAGGCGGTCCAAGTAATCGAGATCAGTCATCCCCTTAATTAATTTAGTGAATGAACTCTGGGTGATTCAATTTTCGAGATGTTTGTTATGTATGGGGGCTTCAGTATTCGAGGTGTAGCCGTACAAAGGATCAGATTAGTGGAATGATGACGCCTCGTTCTTTAGACCGGAAGGTTCTTGGGATCCAGAAGCTCATCCACGAGCTATATCGACCTTATTGCTGTGGGCACTCCTACCGAGATTGTTATCAACAATTACTCCTAGGTCTCTGATATTATTAGATGCTGTGAGAGTTTCCCTGAAGGAAGAGAGTATGTTTGTTTTAGCATAGTTTTTTTCCAAAATCCATCAGTTCAAATTTTCCTCCTTTTAGCTGCATTTTGTTTTTGTCTGCCCATTGATTCACAGCATGTAGATCAGATTGGAATTGATCTTCTTCTTCATTGATAATCTTCTGGAGCTTAGAGTCATCAGCGAATATTTTCACTTTGCTGTGTTTTATATATATCATATGTATTGATTATTTCACTTAAACGGTCCCTGATCCAATTCCAGAGCCAGAATTAATTTTTTAAATATTTGCATCGTAAGCTTGAAATTCTGGGCTTAATGTCTCTACGTAGCATCTTTAGTTATTGTCCTTTATATACTAAGCGCTGGGTTTGACCCCAGTGTTAGGAATGTGGGTGATTGGATTGTACCTGTAACCGGAAAAAGTATCGGATGGATTCTACAAGTAGTTCCATGTACCAGTGTTTCAACATCTTGCGTCATACAGATTCAGTTTGAGACTTATCTTAAATATATAAGATCGGAAATATTCCCCTCTAACGTATTATTTCAATGAATTGCTAGTAGAGTTCGCATCATCGGAGCAGCTGAATCGTCATAGGCGACGAAATAAGGGATCAAGAAGCGTTGATTGTTATGTAGGATTGCTATGCAGAATAAGGTAGCGTTGTTTATGTTTCGACTTACTATTTTGTTGTTAGTTGTAAAAAGTGTCACATGAGAAAAAATCCCCACAACAACACTCGGGTGAAACGTCTAACCTTAGCAATCAGATTTAACGTGGTCTCTAGCGATAAATATGGTCTTATTAAATATCACAGAATTTTGTGCTTTAATAACCATGAGTTTTCTGTAGATTGCTTAGCAACCACATGGTTCCGGGTTCAGTCCCATTGCGTGCCACCTTGGGCAAATATTTTTTCTTATAGCCTCGGACCGACCAAAGCCTTGTGAGTGGATATGGTAGACGGAAACTGAAAGAAGGCCGTCGTATATATGCATATATATGCATATATATATGCATATATATAGAGGCGCAGGAGTGGCTGTGTGGCAAGTAGCTTGCTAACCAACCACATGGTTCCGGGTTCAGTCCCACTGCGTGGCATCTTGGGCAAGTGTCTTCTGCTATAGCCTCGGGCCGACCAATGCCTTGTGAGTGGATCTGGTAGACGGAAACTGAAAGAAGCCTGTCGTATATATGTATATATATATATAAGTGTGTGTGTATATGTTTGTGTGTCTGTGTTTGTCCCCCTAGCATTCCTTGACAACCGATGGTGGTGTGTTTACGTCCCCGTCACTTAGCGGTTCGGCAAAAGAGACCGATAGAATAAGTACTGGGCTTACAAAGAATAAGTCCCGGGGTCAATTTGCTCGACTAAAGGCGGTGCTCCAGCATGGCCGCAGTCAAATGACTGAAACAAGTAAAAGAGTAAAAGAGTAAAGATATATATATATGTTTGTGTGTGTGTGTGTGCGTGTGTCCAACATCGCTTGTCAACCGGTGCTGGTGTGTTTACGTCCCCGTAACTTAGCGGTCTGGCAAATCAGACCGATAGAATAAGTACTAGGCAAACAAAGAATAAGTCCTGGGGTTGATTTGTTCGACTAAAAGTGGTGCTCCAGCATGGCCGCACTCAAATGAGTGAAACAAGTAAAAGAATAAAAGAATTACTTTTGCTTTATTTGCTTGTCGAGGTTTCTTTAACCCTGTTTGTTCTTCCATCTCTTTAGATTTTCCCTCTTCGTTTTGTCCTACGTTTTAATGTATAAAATACACGTAAAATACAACGTAAATATTAAGCAATATACTTAATAAATTCTTAGTAGAAAACAGAATGCATTAAGCAAATTATATTATGTGTGACTCTAACTCAGAAAGGTGAGTGAACTACAGATCATATGGCCGTGAGTGTAATCCATTGTATGGATGGAGAGTTGGCCCTTGAGAAAATTATTTCCTTTGATATTGTTCCAGTCCACTCAACTGAAATTAGCTGATGGAAGCACTCTGTCGGTTACGACGACGAGGGTTCCGGTTGATCCGATCAACGGAACAGCCTGCTCGTGAAATTAACGTGCAAGTGGCTGAGCACTCCACAGACACGTGTACCCTTAATGTAGTTCTCAGGGATATTCAGCGTAACACAGAGAGTGACAAGGCCGGCCCTTTAAAATACAGGTACAACAGAAACAGGAAGTAAGAGTGAGAGAAAGTTGTGGTGAAAGAGTACAGCAGGGATCACCACCATCCCCTGCCAGAGCCTCGTGGAGCTTTTTAGGTGTCTTCGCTCAATAAACACTCACAACGCCCGGTCTGGGAATCGAAACCGCGATCCTACGACCGCGAGTCCGCTGCCCTAACCACTGGGCCATTGCGCCTCCTGAAATTAGCTATGACGACTATAAACCAGATCGCTGTGCTTTAGGTTTGTACTCTTTACTGCGGAATATCACAGATGAGATATCTAATGGGAGAGGGTTTGCTGGTTCATTTTTTCTTTTCGCACTTAGACGAGGGTGGTGGTCCGAGGGGACGTGTATTTCTTCTTGGAACACAAGCATCTAAAACAATTCACGAAACCAAGGTACATGTAACAAAAACATAGTCGTCCACGAGTTATGGCTGGGTGTACAAGCTCTCTGGCTTCATGTTCTTTATTACTATTTCCTTTAGTTTATTTTCTTCTCTCTGCGTGTCATAAACTGTGTCATTTAGCGTATTTCTTCTATCTTGTACGCATTTTATTTTCCTTCTCTCTGAGTTTGTATACGTCTTTCCATATCACTCAATTGTTACTTTTGCAATAAATGTTAACTTATTTTATCCGGGCTTCTTATTATTTCAAATTCCAATAACGTATCATTGAATTTCATGTCTGATACGGCAGTTTATATTAGACGAGCCACAGAAAGTAACAGATAACAGATTTGTATATAAATATTGGTATTTTGGTTATTATCGTTAAGATAACTTGCATTTATATTAATTCTAACATTCTTATGAGACTTCCTTTAATATTCCTAATTCACATAAGTGGAAGACTCTTAAATAAAGGGCAATTTCAAGATATATGGTATACGACTTGCAGATCAAAAAAGCCTTATATTACATTTCTTAAGATCAAAGGTTTGCTATATCCCCAACTGTGTTTATCGAAAATGATAGCTTACATCGTCTTGTTGCGCCATTTCCAATGCAATTGCATCGGTTTAACATTTAGCGACTGTTACATAACTACAGCACTGTATATTTATGATGTTCCGGGATGCTTTATGTCCCTTGATCGTATTACGATAAATCGTAATATGTGGCTTTTGGTTTTCTGTTTCATTCTCTTAAGATTATATTATTGTCAAGAAGTTAACCAAGGCATGAAAGTTATCCCATAGATTTGGTTATAATGAGATGATCAAGAGAATTATGATGATCTCAACTTATAAATTTAGAAAAATGGGGAGGCGGCTTTTCTCCAGTTGTTGGTCTAATCTGACTGGTGAGATAGATGCAAGTGATACATGTTCGTAAGTCCTCGGGGTCAATGCTTGTTGGGAAAAAATAAATGGTTGTGAGAAACAGGGAACATGCATCAATGCTTGCGAAAGAGGTATCTCAATTCAAGGCATGCAAGAAAGTTTTATGAGGTGGTGCACTGAAGTCTACAACCTAAAGTGTAGTTGTCGAAAGCCATGAAATAAACTTAAAGGGAACTTGACGGTACTTCTCTAGTGATATTTTCTATATATTTAATATTCATGATTTCAACGACTAACAAACATAAGTAATGTTATTTTTTAAACTACGCTCATTGATTCCATAACTTATTTTCGGTTTGTGTGTATAGCTATTTGATTTTGACTGAAAATCTTCCGAAATCTACATGCAATTGCAATTAGGTCAATAGAAACTAGTGAATTGTTCTCTATCTTTTCTGTGTATCTCACCTTTATTCTTTCTTTTTTTTCTTTCCTTGTGTCGTATTCATCGGATTTGATTCGTTTATCTTCTCCTTGTTTTGTCACGTAATTTTGTAGAAGACTTCTGTGATTCGCTCTTAACAAAGAGCATGACACTCTTCATTTTACCTACATCTGTGTGTGTGTGTGTGTGTGTGTGTGTATGTGTGTGTGTGTGTGTGTGTGTGTGTGTGTGTGTGTGTGTGTGTGTGTGTGTGTCCTTTTATTCATTTCGTTATGTTCCTTCCAATTTATAAAACTGAAAATTTAGGCACCAAACATGAAGCGTTTGTGCTTCTGTAGTTTTCTGCTCGAATTCTGATACCAATTCGTTTTATTTAGCTGTGTTATGTAAGTAGGCTTTACTTGTATATCAAACATTTCATATAGACAATGATGTCACGTAGGATAGGTACGTTATAATTTTAGCAGTATGTCAGTCACGCCCACCAACAGATATACGAGCAAAGACATTCCTGTCGTAACTTACATTACCAATTACTATTATAATATTTTCTTTCTAGCCATAGTGTAATTTGGACTACATTGTCTAAAGTTACTGCCCATTCTATATTTTTTAAGACGAGACGTATGATGAATGATTTAGTTGCGATATGGCTTCTATTTCTTGCACACTGAGTCTTGGCTATGCTGGTTTGTTAGTTTGTTTATCAATCAACTTACAATATTTACTATATATTGCATTGTATTTCTGGTTGTTGGTCCAGTTACATTTATCACTTATGATTTGTATTGTAGTATATCTGCTTTTCCTAGTTACATATATATTATCCAGTATATCTAGTTGTTATGTAGGTCTAAGAGAGATTCGATCCATCTTAGATCAAATATGTTCCCCTTGTAAATAACCCACCATTCTATTCCCACAAATCGGAGAGTACATGCGCACATCCCTTTTAATAACTAAAAGATTTAACTTAAAGATTTGGCTATTTCTGATAGCCCCAGCGACATAACAATGAGCGCTTTCGGTGGCAAATGAGTCATTCCTTTTTATAGTCTGCTTGTTGCTAAAAGTTACCTG
The DNA here is from genome assembly GCF_006345805.1 of Octopus sinensis. NCBI lineage: Eukaryota > Metazoa > Mollusca > Cephalopoda > Octopoda > Octopodidae > Octopus > Octopus sinensis. The sequence continues at coordinate 26,819,793 of NC_042997.1, forward strand.
AGATATAGATTAAATTGCAGATATATTATATCTGTGAATTTATATTATCTATCAAAGTGTATTGGTTTGTTTACATTATACAACTGTTATAAATATTTCAAGTCATGTATCGTATTGTATATGCTCGTATGATGTGACGATAATAGTAATATATAATCAATTATAATATAACATACCGGCATATCTGATGGTATATTATAAATTTTACGTATAATGTAAATAATATAATAGTAGATACTATAGTTTATCATTCGTATCAATAACCATGCATAGCAGTCGTGTTATTTCTTCTGGCTCTGAGTTCAAATCTTGCTGAGGTCGATTTTGTGTTTCATCTCTTCGGCGGATCTGGTTGATATAAACAATTTTTCCCCTTCTTGTGATTTCGGATCTTATTAATATTCTACAAACAAATTTTATTATTGTTGTTATTATTATTATTGTACTGGGGTCAATGTAATCGACTAGTCCACTCCTTCCCCAAAAATACTAGGCCTTGTGCCTTTAGTACAAAGGATTGTTTTTGTTGTTGTTGTCACCCACTTAGTTTGTCACAATAGTCGAAGATGAGTTGGAAATTCCACGAGTTTCTATTTTGTTTCCCTTTTTGCAAACTTGCTTTTCTTAACTTATTTGTTTCACCATCTTTCTTAGTTGACTAGAATCGCAAGGGACTGATTAACTGATTTTGGTACTTGCCTTAGAAGGAAAAATTCTAAAATACATTCTTTCAAGACATGGGAAAGACGGTGGAAGGAGACCTAGAAGGTGATACCGTCTTTCGTGGTCAAGTTCCACCTTTATATATCACAGACGAATTATTAATAAAAAATACAGTAACAGCTGTATAAGTAGCAGCAACAATGGTATCAGAAACAACACTAACAGCAACAGCAGAACCAATAACCTGTCAAAGAGATTAGGAGAATTAACGACAAGGGAGAAGACAGAAATGCTACCATGTCCATCCACTCTTATCACAGCAAACTATAGGAGCGCAAAATAAAAGCAACAATAACTAATCATATAATAAGCAGCAATTATCACAGAAGTAAATTAAGTGGGCTTTTATCACATTCCTCTTCTATTAGACACGGCGTCAT
>NC_042997.1:26823395-26828395 GCF_006345805.1 Octopus sinensis
TAGACTTAAAATATGGAAAAGACACGAATATAAATAAGTCACTAGTATATACATGTTCTTTTATAACGGCGGCAGTATCGAATAAAGCATTTATTGAAAATCTATGTTGAAACCATTATCAAGTTTCCTGTTATATTTCTTTTTTCTGTCTTTTTTTTTTATTTGTAGCAAGATTATCATCAATTTGCATCTGTTTTGATCTATTTCAGCATTAAATAGGTTATTAATATGAAACTATGACAGATAAAAGAAATACTTAAAAATATATTTCTTTATATTTCTTCTACCTTATGTGTATATACGTATGTTTGTAGACAGGTATGTGCTGTATGTTTGCATGTATGTATATCATAGATATATATACGTCTGTATGATTGTGTTTGGCAATTTGCTAATTGTATTAGTAGTCCTACTTTTAAATTCTAGATATATTTTGCTGAGTCCCTTTATGCGAATGTGTGTGTATGTGTAATTATATATAGGTAGAGGATGAGAAGGAAATAGAAAGAGAATATATATATATGTGTGTGTGTGTGTGTGTGTTTGTGTGTGTGTGTGTGTAGACAGAGAAATACATTAATTAATGCTAGTGTGCAACATCTTATCGCGTTATCGCAGCCATTACATGAAGATTTTAACAACTAGATTTTAGTACTGATATTGTAAAGCTGAATTGTAATACACACATATAAGCATACATTCATATGTAGGCACACACTCACATGCACATACATGTGTATATGTGTATGTGTGTGTGTGTGTGTAGATACATATATTACATACTTATATACACACACATACACGCGCCTACATATGCTCGTACTTGTGTTTGAATTACGATTTAATATTTCTCGTTATCTTTAAGTGGTGTTATAAATATATCATCTATGATGTAGCAGGGCATATTAAATGAATATCATCGTTAACCTAAGTAAAGATGCAGATTAAAATTCATATGTGCTTCTTCGTGTGTGTTTCTGAGTTTGTGTTTGTGGGTATATCTGTGTGCCTGATGCATGCGAGTGCAACTATGCACATGATTTTGTGGGACTGTGGCATATACAGAAGCATTCTTTCAATTTACAAAAACGCTGTACGCTTTTGATTTACTGCGCTTCAAATGCAGATAATTAAATTTTTTGCAGATCTTCAAATTTATAACATTCGGTAAATAATATATATTAATGTAGAGAAAAGTAATTTTAATTTAACAATGTCAATTTATTTAGGAATATGTACGTATGTATAATTTTTTAACCTGTAACTACTTTCACTCATTGAAATACGGCCATGCTGATGCACCGACTTGAGTGCTTTAGTCGAACAAATCGACTCCCGTACATATGGCCAACTCCAAAATAAAGAAAAAACGGAGAAAAGCACGTGTGTCGTTATATGGATGAAAAATAAGTGACGGAAGTTGTAAAGATATAAAGAATGTGTTTTTTTTAAGACGGAAGAGTGCAAAACCGCCAATGAGTGTGGGCGGGATACGTGTGGAGCGATACTGTGTGTGTGTGGAGTGTATATGTGTATGTATCTCTTTTATGTGTGTATGTACGATTAAGAGTGGCGAGAAACGGATGCGGGGAAACAGACAGAGCCGATCGGTGAGCAACTCACCATGGTCAAAGCTGGAGGGATATCCGTGACGAATAAACATACGTGTGAAGTATTGAGATCTCTCTCTCAATATATATATATATATATATATATATATATATATATATATATATATAATATATATATATATATATATAGGGAGAATTCACAAAAACAACAAAAGATGAAGACAGGTGGTGTAGACAATAACGTTCGGGAAGTGAAAAAGTCTTTAACGTTTCGAGCCTACGCTCTCCCACAGAAGGGAACACAGAAAGAAACAAGGAGAGAAAATAAAGAATGTGTACTGACTATATATATATGTATATATATATATTATATATATATATATATATATATATATATATATATATATATATATATATATATATATCTATATATATATATATATATATATATATATATATATATATATATTGATAGAGAGAGAGGAAGAGGGAAAGATACATGCACACACATATATGTATGTATTTTGAAACATACTTAGTTATACATCAACATATATACACATTTAAGTGTTGAGTCTGAGACTGGTACAGTCAAGCACTGGGAAGCATAACGACACAAAATCATATTTCAAGTGCGCACACTCCTCCGTTGAATGCAATGGACGCAACAAATTACCTAAACATATCGCTTCTGTTAGTGTTATATTATTTCCTGTGAGTATATTATGGCATTCTAGTTTGATATATTTTATAACGGTGCAGTAATAAAACGTAGAATCCTAATGTATTTGAAATACACTGCCTTTCATTTGTTTTTCTTGCACTTTTATATTCTGTGTGTCAGCTACAGCATAATCCTTTTCTGTAGTTTATCAGCTTACACAACGTTAGCCTCGTCACTGTATAATTAATAGCAAGAGTAACAACAACAACAACAACAGTGCAGCAAAAACGCATTAACCATAATAATGAAGAGAGCAACAGCAGTAACGAAAGTAGGCTGGCGCAACGGCAATCATATCGAAATATTGCTGACACTGAACAGTTAATAATTTCCTTTAGAAAAGATTATATAGAATGAGATGGCATGCAATACGCCAGCTAGCAACTATAATATTCCATCAAACAGCACATGCAAAAGAAGCTGCAGTTCACAAAATTGATAGTTATTAATCAACTAAAAGCACGTTAGTCATATTTCAAATAATCTTTCTTTAAGTGTGCCAAACAAGGTCGACCTGAGCTTGTTTTACTTTCTTTCATCTCTTGAAATTTCTGGTGGGACGATAATGTAAGTGACTAATCGGTATAAAATCTATGTAAATCTTTCATTAATATGTTTGTTGTAACAGGTTTTCATTTTGTTTCGTTGTGTGCTAGTTTTATTTCAATAAATACGAGAAGGCTACTTCTGGTTCGATATTAAGCTTGTTTATTGTTAACTTGGTTACAATACTTTATTGTAAAACATCAAGCTTCTTATTTCCTAGTTTATATATATCAAATAATTTGTTATTTTAAACGTTAATAAAACGGAGAAAAGCCCAAGGTCTTCATACTTTAGTGTATGATTGAATATATAAAAGAAAAAATCCAAATATCATTTAGTCGTAACCTATAGTGTTGTACGAAGAGGGTGAAGGTTTTTCATAAAAGTATGTGTTTAAATCTTATAAGTGATAAGTTTGCGTTAATGTATTAAAAACCATGCTTAATTTCATATAAACAATTACAAACCGCAAAATCATATCTATTATATTTCCACTTCAGAAACAATTTACAATTAGGAAATTTATTTTTAATTATTTACTTATTTCCTAATAGACACCAAAAGAGAATGAATTTTACATGAAAATATTCCTTTAAGCTAGATCAAAATTAATTTTGTATTTCTATAGCACTGTGAAAAAATAACAGAACAAAGATGTTGAGACGCCTAACAATAGATTAAAGGTTTTGAGCTTATCCTGATAACAGACTAAATATGTTAAACTAACAGAATTCTTTCTGCTTCATTGCGATTAGAACAACGCAGATTTTCACAATCAGAAACTAATATTATTTCATTATTTGACTGGTTTCAGAGGAAGGAAATTATTATAAACGTTCGATCATTGAATAGAATGGTTTACTCTCATGGTTCCGGCTCTTTACACTCTGTGATCAAATCCCGCTGCGGTCAGTTTCACCTTGCACAAACCTTCAGGTTTGATAAAATAAAATACCAGGGAAGTACTGAGTTCGAAGGTGCCGACTAGCAAAACCTCTTCAAACAGGTTTCCCTTTCTACGTAAATTTGAAATTACTATTTTATTAGTGTCAATCACTGGCCGTCGAAAATGCTGTAAAACCACATACAAGTGTTTTAGTCGGTTATCCCTTTCCTAGTACTGATTCCGTAGAGCAGTTTGTCATAACTTTTGGTTTCTCTACACTTATCTCCATTCCAAATTCATTGGAGGTCTTGTCTAGACGCTCTACTAATCGTTTCAATTCCTGTTCTGAATCCGCCACTCCGACAATATCATCTGCAAAGCGCAGGTTTGTTAGGTTTCTCACTCTTACTTCCTGTCTCTGTTGTACCTGTATTTCAAAGGGCCGGCCTTGTCACTCTCTGTGTCACGCTGAATATCCCGGAGAACTACGTTAAGGGTACACGTGTCTGTGGAGTGCTCAGCTACTTACACGTTAATTTCACGAGCAGGCTGTTCCATTGATTCGGATCAACCGGAACCCTCGTCGTCGTAACCGACGGAGTGCTTCCATTTACTCTCCTGGTTCCGGCTCTTTACACTCTGTGATCAAATCCCGCTGCGGTCAGTTTTACCTTTCACACCTTCAGGTTTGATAAAATAAAATACCAGGGAAGTACTGAGTTCGAAGGTGCCGACTAGCAAAACCTCTTCAAAAAGGTTTCCCTTTTCTATGTAAATCTGAAATTACTATTTTATTAGTTTCAATCACTGGCCGTCGAAAATGCTGTAAAACCACATACAAGTGTTTTAGTCGCTTATCCCTTTCGTAGTACTGATTCCGTAGAGCAGTTCGTCATAACTTTTGGCTTCTCTACGCTTATCTCCATTCCAAATTCATTGCAGGTCTTATCTAGACGCCCTACTAGTCGTTTCAACTCTTGTTTTCTGAACCCGCTACTCCGACAATATCATCTGCAAAGCGCAGGTTTGTTAGGTTTCTACGACCAATGCTAATCGTGGCATTGTGGTCTTCCAGTGCATTGGTCATAATCCTCTCCAGGAAAATGTTGGCGAGAGCGAGCAGCCTTGGCTTACACTGTTTGTTGTTTTGGACCACTCGCCAAAGCTGCCCTTCACACAAACCGCTCTAGTGGCTTTAATGATGTTATATAGACTCATGGTTGGCCAGACTGCTGCATGCTACATCCTGGCAAATACCTTTTTGGAGTCCGCA
>NC_042997.1:26833395-26848395 GCF_006345805.1 Octopus sinensis
CCGAATTCCCCTAACCACTAAGCCACGCACCTTCACATACATATATATATATATATATATATACAGATGTATCTATGTATGCATGTATGTATGTATGCATGTATGTCAGCAGGTATATCTGTATGTATGAATTCAAAACATAATATGAAAGAAAACGTAGACGCTAACAGAAAGTTATTTGGTTTGTAATTTATTGTTTTACATCGATGAGATTGAAAATTCTCAGGTTTTTAAAAACTATGAATCGGCCATAAATCTATTTAAATGTATGACTAAGAATTATTTTTTGTTATATGTCATAAGAGCAACACTGAAATTGTCTCTACGCAAGAAATCATTATATATATATATCGTTCGGAACAGTAAATTTGAATTTTTTTCCTTTTGAACGGCAGTTTTCAACACAATTTCTAGTTAACAAAACACTTTTAAACTTCGTATACTGGTAGGTGTCAAAATAAAACATTTTTTTCTCTTGGCTTTCTTGAGAAAATTGTAATTTGTAAATTTAACGTAGTTTAATTTTTCGAATTTTAACCAATCGATTGCCTCTATTTAGCTAAAATCATTTGCTGCGTCTAAAACTGAGACAACATCCTGTCACTGACCCTAACCCTAACCCTAACCCAAACCCTAACCCTAACCCTAAATTTTAGCTTTTCGTTTTTTTTAAATTGTTAAATTAATTTAATTGTTACACGTGTGTCTAAAATTATTCGTTTTGTTTTTGTTTTGAGATACACGTGTATTGTTTAAACTATTTTCCATTGCTTAAGAAAAAAAACGAAAGGCTAAAACGAAAGCAATGGAAAATAATTTAAACAATTAACAAACAAAATAATTCTATAATTTTATACACACTCTTTCCGAACGTAAACATAACAGTGACAGGATGTTGTCACAGTTTTAGACGCAGCAAATGATTTTAGCTCAATAGAGACGATTCAGTGGTTAAAATTCGAAAAATTAAACTACAAACAATTTACAATGTTTTCAAGAAAGCCAAGACAAAAAAATGTTTTATTTTGACACATTCTACCAGTATACGAAGTTTTAAAGTGTTTAGTTAACTAGAAATTGTGTTGAAAACTGCCGTTCAAAAGGAAAAGATCCGTAAAGTTCAAAATCATTAGAGTTTATGACCTTCAATGTTCATTAAAATCAAGATCGGTTCAGGGTTCAAATTGTGTCGTGCTTAAATTTGATTTTCTCCTAAGCATTAGTTTTGCTACGCAAACTTAATTTTAAAAGATTACATTTCTTTTGAGAATCGCAAAAAACTACCTCAGGTTCGTTGTTTTATATTCTACACCAGGAAATAATTTTAACCGAATTGATATTCTATACAGTAATCAACATATTCAATATACAACCACTTATTATCATATATGTACAAGGAAGCGAACTGGCATCATCGCTAGCACACAGGGCCAAATATTTAGCGGTATTTCGCCCGTCTTTAGGTTCTCAGTAGAAATAATTTCGAGCTCGACTTTGCCTTTTATAATTTTGTGGTCGATAAAATAAGTACCAGTTAATCACAGGGTCGAATTCATCGACTTACACCTCCGTTGAAATTACTGATCTTGTGCCGAAATTTGAAACCAATATTAAATATGTGCAAAGTAGTTTTCCTCTATTATCGCCCCTTCCCATGCAAATGTGTCAGTGTTAAAAATTAATATTTATTACTTGTCGGAAATTCCGTAAATCAGTAGAGTTCAGGATTGAATACTTTGTCATATTTAATTCCGTCGTTTTACATGCTCGAAATCAATCCCACCGAAGTATTTTATCTTGAGTATTCCTGTTTTGATATATATATATATATATATAACATAAGTACTCACTACGTATCTGGATCGATACAATCGACTATTTTCTTCCCTTAAGTATTAAAATATAGTTTTCAGAGTTAGACATTGATATTTATTAATGTGAGGAAAGCAGAAAATAAGTGAATGTAGATAGAAATTCTAAATTCCTTGCAACATTTAGTTACATTTTACTGGATTCTGAGTTCAGATACGACTGAGGTCAACCTTAACAAATCCTTCAGGGAACAATAAATTGAACACCAGCATAAAAGGAAGAATCAATTCAACCAAAGTGTATGCCATCCTACATATACTTAAAATTATGATATTGCATGAATAATTATTTCTGATTCTGCTTATATACAAATGTATTGTTATTGTTCTAATAAGAATATCATCTAAAGTTTATACGATGAGGTGCTGAAAATTTCTTGGCTTTAAGGATGTGTCACAAAAGGCCTGGCTGGAGGCCCAAACTTACAAGTTCTTTTACAGAGTTTAGAAGACCTGAATGACCGCTGCAATATGTGTGTGAATCTGAAGGGGGGAATATGTTGAATAAAATCATAATTAACTGATCCTCCTGTATTTTCTTTTATCCAAAGCCAGAAGCTTTTCAGCACATCCTGGTATGTATTCGCCGCATTTATTTAATAGAGATATGCATAACATTTGGTCAGAACTTATTCACATAGAAACCATAATCACACTTCTGCTTTCATTCCGAAGACAAAGGGTTCCATCCATTCATAAGCATTTAGTACCATTTACCTGGAAGAATATGGTTTTCTCCAGGAGTCGGCACTTTAGGAGGGCTTGCATTGCTTGGGAGGCAATGCATATAAGCTGGCTTGCAATGTGTGGGAAATTTCACAAAGGTAATGTGTACCACCTCAGCTTACACGATATGAAATTGTTGTGGATGGTGTTTTGTTGTTAATGGTAGTGATGAATATTGTTGTAGTGGCGGTAGTAGATGTTGTGGAGGTGGTGGTGTGAGTGGTATTTTTCAACCACATATATCAGTATTTCTCAAGCAGATAAAAAGCGTTCTAAATGTTTCAAATCAGTTTCTACAAAAGCATTTCTACATTGTATCTGAACTGCTAAAAAGAACTGTCAACTCTCTACAAGACCACGCTCTGCTCTTCTAAAATTATAATGTTAGAATTACACCGTATCTACGAAAAAAAAACTGATTTGAAACATTTAGAACGCTTTTTATCTGCTTGAGAAATACTGATATATGTGGTTGAAAAATACCACTCACACCACCACCTCCACAATATCTACTACCGCCACTACAACAATATTCATCACTACCATTAACAACAAAACACCATCGACAACAATTTCATATCGTGTAAGCTGAGGTGGTACACATTACCTTTGTGAAATTTCCCACACATTGCAAGCCAGCTTATATGCATTGCCTCCCAAGCAATGCAAGCCCTCCTAAAGTGCCGACTCCTGGAGAAAACCATATTCTTCCAGGTAAATGGTACTAAATGCTTATGAATGGATGGAACCCTTTGTCTTCGGAATGAAAGCAGAAGTGTGATTATGGTTTCTATGTGAATAAGTTCTTGAGAATTTCTTAGTATAATTGTTAACTTACCATTTCGTGATCTATCTTAGCAGTATTTCTCTCTTTATTGAATAGTCCTATAAATTTAATAATTTGGGTCTATATTTTACTTAATTTAAATTATTTAAGAAAAATATCTTCTGAATATCTTCTCAATATTAGATTTAACCCTTTTATTATTTTCAGGTATGGTATATTTAATACTATATTACCCGTTATAATGTTTCTTGTTCGGACGGTATAATGTTAGGTAAGATTATATTTCTTGGTTAGTTTTAACAGGTGAAGCAACCATGTAGCAATCTACTCGTTGGTTCACAATTTATAATAAATTATATTCCGACATGCTTCGCAAATGAGTAAATAAATAGATTAAATAAATAAAAGACTTCTACTCGATTAACGTAACATCCCCAAATGTTTTGCACATGGTAACAACCGCAGTATAAAGTTACAGAGAAGGTCATCGTGTATGGTGTCTGATATTATGGGAAAGTTTATAGATACTTCCGCTCCGTTGCAATTCGGAAATGGGTGGGGATTTTGGATGTATAGATAAAATATTTTGGTGAGAAATCAAAATAAAACCGAGATCATTTTATCAAAATTTGAAACCCATTCTATCTTACTATCAAATTTTGGAATGATTATAAGCAATAAAATACTTAGCTAACATACAGCAACAGAAACAACAACAAAAGCAAAGTATTACCTATCTTAAACATTTTAAAGATATTATTAGATTAAATATCAAGGAATGTTAATGGTATTTTTAGAATAATTATATATATATATATAATATATATATATATATATATATATATATATTATATATATATATATATATATAACTAGACATCAAATTAACAGAACATCGAAACGAAAATAACAGAAAATGATTTATGTGTATACAAAGCAATGTGGAATACAAAAATAATAAAAAGTGATAAATTATAAATATACATAGATTTAAAAATATTTATTTTCAAATACACATGTAAGCATTTCACAAGACCTATTTCAAACTTTGAAGTAATTCAAGAATTCGCACAGAAAATTCTTTAAATACCAAATACTTTCTGCTCTCTCTTTCCCTCCCCCACTCTCTCTCTCTGTTTTTCTCCCGTACATATATATTTCTCCGCATCTCTCTCATACTTCTTTGTGTCTGAGAAATATATAAAGAGACGTGTGCATTTTTTCTGCACCTGATCTCATTCTAGAAAAACAATAGTTACAAACTGCATGGCGCCCATCGACATACTTCTAAATGCCCTCGCCAGCGATGTAACACCTTTCAAAACATCTTATGTACATCTCTTAGAGTAATATATTGCATCATCTGCAAATGTTTGCACACAGAATACACCGGAAGAGTTATGAAGTCGCCATGCAAATAGGTTTTGCGATCACATTCCAATCCCCTTACTATTGTCTTAGGCCAACGCATCGTTACTCATTTCAATAAAACGTACCATTCCTTTAGCCATTTATCAGGGTGCGGCATCTGTACACACTAATGATTTGCACACTCAACAAAACAGAACGGAAAATAGGTTACATCCGAACTGCGGTTTATGGTGTGGCTCCGACGAGCCTTTTTCTTCTCCTTCCTTTGTCCCTGCCATCCCTTACAGCCTTTACAGTGTTCAAAGAGTACTGAGCAACAGTCGTGATGTCGGCATATTTTGAAATCCGGTGCGAATCATCAATTTACAAGAAACTCTTTTCCACTGTTCAAATAGCTTCCAATCCCCCATGATAGCTATCTTTTTCGAACTACAACTTTATTCATGTCTCCAAAAATGAGCCACAAAACGTTAAATTTAGCCCAAATACCTGATATATATATATATATATACTAGCTGGTGTACCCGGTAATTCCTGGAGTAAAGATGTTCTACTGAAACACCTTATTGCTCTGATATAAAAAAGCAATTTCGTTATAACTGCCACATAAGGTTTATTTTCCGTCGCGAACAAGTACAAAAAACTATCAGCTGGAGGAGGGAGAGATTGTTGGAGGTTGGCGAGAAAGTACTCTCACTCGTATGAAGGCTAATTTATTTATAAAGGTGAAATCTATGAAGGTTAATTTACTAAAAGTAAAATATAAATGTAGTTTATATGTATATAAATAAATGAATGAAGTGTTCACTGTTTAAGAATGAAATGAAGACAGTGCAATATTACCGTTCCCACTCACTAATGGTCGCTCTCAGTAACTGCCTTTAGCTTACAAAGTTCTCGTTTTTATAACTATTGAAAAGCAACCTGAAGGTTAGAAATATTGTTGAGAACAAATGATTTCCGTGGAGGTCTATTATCTCCATTCCAGCTCCTGGTGGCTTAGAAGAGGTTACGATGGTCATGTGGCAAAGACATTATTCTGCTTAGCGAAGTCATCTGGGAATGTATAACTGCTGTTATTCACAGAAAAACTATTGTTTTCCAGTGAGAAAAGCGCTGTTGAAGTGTTAAGTGAAATTTGGCAATTGATGATCGTATCCACGCTAATCCAGCATGAAGCCACCGCAAATACGTTGTGGAATAAAAATAAATTATCTACTGTCATGTAAAAATGTAACTGTAAAAATGCAGGATTATCGGAGTAGTGGACATTCAAAAAGGTATGTATTTATAGAAATGTACGAATGAAGTCTTTAAGGTTTAAGATTCAAATCAAGAAAGTGCAATAATAATGATTAGCAGTTCAAAACTGAGTAGTGAAATGCAGAATTATGTCGGCTGATCGTGAGAATCAAATATTGATCGCTTCGCTAAAATCTGCAACTGGTGTGGGTTATTTCCCTTGGGTTGTTTAAATAAGATATTAGTAATATATAGTAGATAGAAGGATTCACTGGAGGGGCCCTATTGTCGACTTTTTCAACTAAGTATGTCACGAGGTTTCCAGACATGAGTTCTACTCACGTGTGAAATAAAGTATAAAGGTGATACTGTCTGCGAAACTTAGAAATTGGACACACAAAAATTCAATATTCAAAGTAAGCGAACATAAACAATGAAACCTGTAAAATATTTCTAAATTCGATGGCTCAGTTAGTTTCATGAAAATGTTGTATGGACTGTAAATAAGCAATAAATATTATTTCTAAAATAAGTATAAGTGATACAGCGTGTCCCAACGGAATGTGGAGTGGAATTTGGTTTAATTTTTTAAAGAATTTTAAGCATTCAAAGTATATATACCCTTGCTTGGTAGGAGCGGTGTGTTATAACACAGCAGTTGTATATCATATGTTTGCGCCGACAGGAGTCTGCAAGAGACCATAATTTTGATGCGCAACAATTGTAAGTATTTCTACCTGCTCTGTGATTGTGGTTTACTACTAGTAAGATTGAAATTGTTTGTTTTTAGTGTGGGAGAACCTAAAGCGTAATTTGTATTTGTATTGAATTAGGAGGTATTAGAGCTAGTATTTGCTGTCGCATAATCTCGGCTGTAGGATTTTGGCTTGAGTTAAGTATTATTTGAAGTGGGTTATTAAGTATTGTGTTATTGCTAGTATATATACATCAGTGTATCGATGTCTTTCTCTGCTCGTTGAGTGGGGCATATTTGCATGAATTTATGCATCTGCTACGACTGAGCTTTCTGAGTTAAATTATTGAATATATACTTGATTTGAACATAGAATAAAGTGTTTTGAGTTTGTATATATATGTATATATTTGAGAATGGCACGGGAGATCTCTCTATATGGATGACACCAGCCTAGCGTAATTTTTTGTTCGGCACGAAAATATAGGAACTGAAAATATCAAGGACTGGTGAAACCGATTGGGCTTCTTTATTCAGCATTTTATTTTGATGCATCAAGATCGATAGCATTTGCTAAGATGCAAAGGCTACAGAAAGCATGTGATTCCGTATAATTTGACGCTTTATCTAAGGTTTGCCATTGAATAATTTGGTTTATATTGCTAGTTCTAAAACCTCGGTATATGTTGTACCTTATCATCAATATTGTTATGCTTAATGTTAGATATCACATGAGAAGTGTATGAAATTTATTTAATATGCATTTTCCCTGGACTGGAATTAATCTCAAAGTAAGAGAACTACATTTTCGTGTTCTACATTTTGCCCTCTCTATTTAGTAGTATTAATATTTATAAGGTCGTTGACGATATAGGTTGAAGCGGGGCTGTGCGGTAAGTACTTTGTTTCCTAACCACATAGTTCCGGATTCAGCATCACTACATTGCAACTTGGACAAGTGTATTCTTCTATAGCCCCAGGCTGACAATAGCCTTATGATTGGACTTGGAAGACAGAATTGTGTGTTTATGTGTGTGTGTGTGTGTGTGTGTGTGTGTGTGTGTGTGTGTGTGTGTGTGTGTGTGAATGTACGTGTGTGAGAGTCTTTGGGTGCGTTTCTTCGTTCTCACCACTAGACAACTGATATTGGTTTATTTACATCTCTGTCAGTTAGCGGTTCGTCAAAAGGCACCGATAGTATAAGTACCAGGCTTGAAAAGAAAAATAAGTACTGGTACTGAATTGTTCGACTAAATTCATCAAGGCAGTGGCCCAGTATGGCCGCAGTCCAGTGACTGAAACAAATGAATGATAAGATATTCTCATACTAAAACATAAAAAACATTGAAAAGCAAAAAGAGAAACAGAATCATATAGAAAAGCACAAAGAAGAACACAAACACATAGACCACTTACATCATTACCAGTGTGAAAACACATTACATAATCCAAACAGGAATAAAAGGGCACGATTTGCTTCATTACCACATGTTTTTTGCTAAGAAGTATTATATAATTTTGAATGAAGAGCATTACCCGAGGAGCCCTGTAATGGCGAGACAACAAGCAATAATGCGTCAACAGATTATCCAGGTGAATAATAAAGATGTATGTGTATTTATATTGCACTGTGCAATTTTGTATTGATTCTTTCTTATTTAATATTGTGTTTATATACGTATGTGTGTATGTGTATGTGTGAGTGTTTGTGTGTGCATTAATGTATATATGAGTAAATGTGTCTACATGTATGCACACACACTTGCACAAAGGGACGTGAGGAGGAAGGGCGTGGGGTGTGTGTAATAGAAAGTTTCATTGATTATTCAGAGCAATAAACTGAGATTAGGATATCCTCCAATATCAGTTGAGTTCTTTTCATCTTATCTCATCTTGTCCTATCTTTTTCATTTCTTGCTGTCCGATAAAGGAACCCATATACATACATACACACACAAGTGTGCCTGTATGTGTGTGTGTATATATATATATATATATATACATATATATATATACACATACATATGCATATATATGTGTATGTATATATATATATATATATATAGGTATGCATTTATATATATAAGTATATGTGTGTGTGAATGTATATATATATATATATGTCAATGTACGAATCTATATACATATATGTATATGTATATATATATATATATATATATATATATATATATATATATATATACATACATGCATTGATATATATATATATATATATATGTATGTATGTATATATACACACATATATATATATGCATATATATATATGTATATATATGTATATATATATATATATATATATATATATAATACCCACATATACACACAAATTTTCACACGCCTTCATTCGTGGATATATAATAATGACCCAACATAAATTCATTTCCTACTCTTCATTCTTTGAAATTTGTTTCCTTTTCATTGATAATTTAATATTTCTATTCTGTTTTATATTAAGAGATTATTTATCTACGGTTGTATTAGTTATCAATGATTATTAATATATTCTTCTTATATATATATATGTTACTTACATATATTGAGACTAAGGGTTTGTGGTGAAATGACACGATGCAGCTGACAGAATTCCAAAACCTTGTATATATAATTCAATAATCGATCTTTCGTGAAACATATCATTAGGGTAATTTTTGCAGAAAAACTACTTTTGTGAGGAACAAGCAATTTTGAACTGATCGACACATATACTATTTATTTTATTCAAATAGATAACTATTAAACCAGAAAATATATGAATGTTAAATTCGTATATCATTCTTAAAGACACCATCGGGAAAATGACAGCTTCGAAATTGTAATAAATCAGTATTCTACAAAATCTTCTGTTTCTAATCAACTCCTAACTCACTTATATTGATAATAATGACTTCTAAAATTTAGGTACTTTTATAAAACTCTTAATGCTGACAGACAATTTATCTTTTTGTATAATATTGGGCATTTAATACAAAATACAATGAACAAATACATGACATTTTTTTAGAGTAATTTGTATCACCTGCATCTTACAGATTGTAAAGAAAAAACCTTATCGTAAAAGCATTAACGAAGCCTACTTACTTACAGATATACATGTATACACACACACGTACATACACACACAAATACGTACATACATACAAACATACATATATGAGCGTCTGTAGATATGCGAGTATATGCATGAGAAGACATCCATAAAGCAAACAATACAAATCTGCACTTGTATATACATACAAAAATACCCTGTTGTTGATGTTGAAAGTCTAATAAAGGAGCCTTGGATCTAGGTTAGAAACCGGATCTTTCTCTTTTGGTCATAAATCTTCAAATAAAACTGAATAATCACGCACCCACGCACACATGCACACACACATACGTACGTACGTACGTACGTAGGTACATACATACATACATACATACATACATACATACATACATACATACATACATACATACATACATACATACATGTATGTATGTATGTATGTATGTATGTATGCTTGTTTAAATGAATGATTTCATGTATGTATATATATATATATATATGTATTTCACTACTGCCCACAAGGGGGTAAACACAGAGGGGACAAACGGATTATGTCGATTACATCGACTCCAGGGCGTAACTGGTACTTAGTTTATCGACCCCGAAAGGATGAAAGGCAAAGTCGACCTCGGCGAATTTGAACTCAGAACGTAACGGCAGACGAAATACGGCTTCCCCTTTCCGTCCGGCGTGCTAACGAGTCTGCCAGCTCGCCGCCTTTCTATATATATGTATGTATTATTATATATATATATATATATATATATATATATATTATATATATATATATATATATATATATATATATATATATATATATATATATATATATATATATATATATATACATATATATGTATGTATGTATGTATATATATATGTATGTATGTATTTATGTATGTAAATTCGCATGTTTAATTGCTTGACGACAAATTAACAGAAGTAGCCAGACAGTTATATGTCTATTGATATTGGTGACGTAATTGATAATAAGGGATGGTTAAATCACAACATGTAATCGATCAAATATTTGTATCTCTTTCACTGATCTACTCCTGGCATTCTCGAATGTCCACAGTATGAATTTTAATATTGATATTTATTAGTCCTATAGTGCATTTCACTAAAGTATTCTTATAATGTTATTATTGGTATTATTAATAAATTTATTATCGTGGCCCGAGAGGAATTCGTATGGCTACAATATTACTTGATATTTGCAATTTGTTGCCCCTACGCTTTGCATAAGTTATAGGTTACTGTCTGTATTGTATTTATTATTGTATTATATATGTATATATATATATATACATATATATATTAATATACATATATAAATATATATATGTTATATATATATATATAATATATATATATATATAATATATATATATATATATATATATATATATATATATATTCATATACATATAAAAATATATCAATATATATATATGTATGCATGTATGGATAGATAGATAGATAGATAGATAGATAGATAGATATATAGATAGATAGACAGGCAATCAGACAGACAGACAGATAGATAGATAGATAGAAATATATATTGATATTGATATATATATATAGGTATACATATGTATATGAAGACAGAAGCGTACTATTTCGCACACGCAAATAGGTACATATAAATCTCAATAGCAAATAAGATTTATATAGTAATCATATGATTTCGTATTTATCAAGTAGTGTTATTTATGAATTCATGAATACATTGAAACACACATATACATTATTTTCATTTTCCTATTAGTATTGAATAAAGTATGTAATATTATAATAATATATTGTATATAAATATGCATGTAGTCATATATATATATATATACACACATGTTATGCTACAATATACATCCAAAGTATTTTATTAGATACTAAGAATCTAGTGTATCAAAGAAAAGCAAAGGTTTCCCCATGTTGTTTTGTAGTTATTTATTCATAAAAAGATTATAGCATATAAGCACGAACGTATAGTTACCGTACATTTTATGCAATGTTTATAAATATATACACATATACACACATACATACATACAAACACACACATATATAAACCGAGAAATATAATGAGAAAGATCAGGGAGAACGAAGAGATGGCGAATCGAATACGTAAACAAGTATATGTTTATAAAAACAGAAATATTTTTTTGTTTTCACTGTTTGTATTAATATGTTAGGATTTTTTGCTAGCCCTGTCTTCATATCCACCAAATCTTGGTGAGGTAACTGAAGCGGATGTCATGAAGTTATTTTCGTTTTACTTTTACACTTTTCTTTTCGATATATTTCTGACAAATATCATGTTTTGCGGTTAATATACATACATACATACATACATACGTGCATACATACATACATACATACAAACATGCATACATACATACATACATACATACATACATACATACATACATACATACATACGTACGTACGTACGTACATACATACATACATACATACATACATACATACATACATATGTAGATTGAGCAACATTGTACACGATTGCATTGAGGTCCTAAAAAAGCACTCTCATCCTGATGATCTCCTATACAGCTCCAAAATAGCTGGATTCTCTTACCTGAGAAAAGACCTGGATGGAAAAGAGAAGACCAGCATACAAAAAATAAAGACTATGCATTGGTATGTTGCCCAGAAGCCTGAAGAAGACAGTAGAATTGACACGAAGCGCGGCCTTTCTTGGACACCAGACCACTACATCACATCACACTTTGAAGGCTATTCGTTTGCAATTCTGGGACAAGAGATTGTCACAAAGTACCTGGTGAACAAGAGAGACAGTGACGCTCTTGTAATCTCAAGGTGCAACCGCATGTGCAGACTATGTCATGTTTCTCGAAGACATCACGCATGTGATTAGCAGCCATTCTGAAATGTCATCATGCTACTACCTCCCTATGTGGCACAATGTTATCGCGAAAACAACTTACAATACAATCTGCAAAAAGACTCTTCTGAAATATACTTAGAAAAACCCTCTGTTACGGAATACATTCATAAACACCAACTCAAGGAATACTGGTGGAATATTCCCATTAAAAATTCCGTCGAATGTAAACATAACAGGCCGATTATTGTTGTTTGGGACAGAGAGGCAAAGGTATGTACTCTCATAGAGGTCAACTACCCTGCAGATATAAATATATCTTTGGAAATGAAAAATAAATAGGATATCTATAGAACTTCTTAGAAACTTCTGTCTACTATATCCAGACTATGAATTCATATTCGCACCAATAATAATTGGAGCACTAGGTTTTGTTAGTAAATACTTAAAGGAGTATATAGATAAACAGGGATTTTCAGAAAGAGAGATCGGCCGGCTAATTCGTACACTACAAGTGCAATCTGTGAGTGGAACAGTAAAAATATGCAAGACTTTTCCCAGATTTCAAATGTGAATTTCTCTGTGTTACCTACATCCCAATGATGGTGACTTGTATCTTTGTTGGAAACTGGCTCCCTCCTCGGTGGAAGGTATATCATAATTAGAAAATAGAAGATACATGCAACGATATATGAACGTTATAACGTTATTATTCTCAATACTTTCCGATAGATTCAGATAGTATTATGCTAGCTGGCGTTGTGTATGTCACAGGTAAACAATTTCTCTCTTTTACACCAACATCCTGTACATAAAGCACTCGGTTAATTGGCGCAAGGGTTTCTGGAATACTAATGTTACGACATTTTATGTCTTGCCAACCGAAGTATTCCGACTTTTAGGTTTATACATACACAAGCACTCACGCACGCACGCACACACCACACACACACACACACACACACACACACACACACATGCACACACACACATGTATATGTGTATGTATAATATATACAAATATACAAACACACATATATACATATACAAATATGTGTAGATACCTATACGACAGACAGACAGATAAATAGATAGATATATATATATAGATATAGATATAGATATAGATAGATAGATAGATAGATAGATAGATAGATAGATAGATAGATAGATAGATAAATAGATAGATAGATAGATAGATAGATAGATAGATAGATAGATAGATACGAGGATTCATATACGTTTGTGCATACACACATATATTCACTGATGCCGAGCTCTTCTAGCCACAGCCACACAACAGCACAGGAAAAGATTTTATATCGTTCACTCAACCTTAATTATCCAATGCCGAAATGAGATGGTTCCTTTCGTCAACAATCGAGATATACATCAGAAACAGTTACAACATACCATTTACTTTAAATCAGCCACATCTAACATCAATGTCACATAATCTGTAATGATCCTGGTGCACTCTGAAGCACCTCCCAAATGAAATAACATCTGAGTAAAGTCACATTAGGTCATATCTTATTAGCAGCGAACGAATTGTCGCTGTTAGAACGTCTTTTGTATAATATGGAAGAACATTACAAGATAATGTATTGTCGCTTTATTTTCCCTATACTATCATTTTCAAAATGAAACCAGGGTTTACTATTCAAGACCCTAAAGTAGATTCACTTCAAAGACATTTTTATTCCTTTACTCATTTGCCATAGAAATTTAATGATCTACGCATGCCTCTCTGTCCCGTAAACTTCAAGTTATTCGGTGTTATATGAATTTACTAATTTATACATATAGATTCCAGATTTATAAGCACGATCATACGACATTGTGGAGGCGCAATGGCCCAGTGGTTAGGGCAGCGGACTCGCGGTCGTAGGATCGCGGTTTCGATTCCCAGACCGGGCGTTGTGAGTGTTTATTGAGCGAAAACACCTAAAGCCCCACGAGGCTCCGGCAGGGATGGTGGTGATCCCTGCTGTACTCTTTCACCACAACTTTCTCTCACTCTTACTTCCTGCTTCTGTTGTACCTGTATTTCAAAGGGCCGGTCTTGTCACTCTCTGTGTCACGCTGAATATCCCCGAGAATTACGTTAAGGGTACACGTGTCTGTGGAGTGCTCAGCCACTTACACGTTAATTTCACGAGCAGGCTGTTCCGTTGATTCGGATCAACCGGAACCCCGTCGTTGTAACCGACGGAGTGCTTCCTCTCTCATACGACATTAGAAGAAAAGCGCATCACACACGTTTTCCAGGATATAAACGGTAAATTATATCGAGAAATAAGTGTATATAACGGTATTTAAGGAAACCTGAGTATTAATGTACATTTTTTCCTACAATTTAATAATACTTTC
>NC_042997.1:26853395-26870895 GCF_006345805.1 Octopus sinensis
CCCGGGGTCGATTTGCTCGACTAAAGGCGGTGCTCCAGCATGGCCGCAGTCAAATGACTGAAACAAGTAAAGAGTAGGGCGATGAGCAGGCAGAATCGTTAGCACGCCGGGCGAAATGCTTAGTGATATTTCATCTGCCATTACGTTCTGAGTTCAAATTCCACCGAGGTCGACTTTGCCTTTCATCCTTTCGAGGTCGATAAATTAAGTACCAGTTATGCACTGGGGTCGATGTAATCGACTTAATCCCTTTGTCTGTCCTTGTTTGTTTCCTCTGTGCTTAGCCCCTTGTGGGTAGTAAAGAAATAAATATTCTCATCATTATTAAGGCGGTGAGCTAGCAGATTCATCAGTGCGACGGTTTCAAATTCCACTTAGGCCGACTTCGCCTTTCATCCTTTTCGGCGTCTATTAAATAAGTACCAATTGAGTAGCAGTGTCGATTTAATCGACTATCCTCTCCTTCGAAATTGCTGGCCAAAATTTGAAATCAGTATTCCCGTTATTATTTATATTATTTCTGTCAGCGTCCCCTACATTGACGGCTCGTTTGCCATGACTATTTATGTGCAAGCTTCCGCTTTGTTTACAGAGTCTGCTGAAATCTAAGACCTTTTCTGATGTTCATCCGTTTCACAGATTTACAGAGCTCGGTCAAACGGAAACCGTAATTAGACAGCTAGCTTCGAGAATGTTGTCAGCTACACATTCTTCTCAACGGATCGTCTAAATGTTATTAGTGGCAACAATCAACGAAATAACATTTTCTCGGGGGACTTTAAATTTGGGACAGCTTCCTATAATCCTTGGCTTCGCGGTTCTTCGGGAAGGCTGTGTGGGTTTAGAATACAATTTAGAGGAACGGTAGCTTCATTATCCTGACTTTGTTGCCACTGTATTTGATTCCATTTGGTTGAATCCATATTAGGACATATCATTTCTTACGTTGTGGCTGTGTGGTAAGTAGCTTGCTAACCAACCACATGGTTCCAGGTTCAGTCCCACTGCGTGGCATCTTGGGCAAGTGTCTTCTGCTATAGCCTCGGGCCGACCAATGCCTTGTGAGTGGATTTGGTAGACGGTAACTGAAAGAAGCCTGTCGTATATATGTATATGTTTGTGTGTATGTTTGTGTGTCCGTGTTTGTCCCCCTAGCATTGCTTGACAACCGATGCTGGTGTGTTTGCGTCCCCGTTTCTTAGCCGTTCGGCAAAAGAGACCGATAGAATAAGTACTGGGCTTACAAAGAATAAGTCCCGGGGTCGATTTGCTCGACTGAAGGCGGTGCTCCAGCATTGCCGCAGTCAAATGACTGAAACAAGTAAAAGAGAGTAAAAGAGAGTATTATTATTCCATGTCAGTTTATTCAGACCGTATTCAGCGTAAATTCCACTGAATTCTTTGTTCCATTTACCTCTAAGTTGCAGGGCCATGAAACAAAATCAACAGACAAGCACCCATGCACGCATATACAATAAACACACATACAAACATTCCTAGTAATTTATGTTTATGCTTTACAAAAAACTTCGCTTTTTACTTCGCAGAATTTATGCCGGTTACTAACGGAAAGTTCTTTTGTTAAATAAAGTCAAGACTTCTTGCGCATTCGTTGCTTTTGAATGTGTTAGACCAGTATGTCTGTGTGTGTGTGTATGTATGTGTGTGTGTGTATGTGTGTGTGTGTGTATGTGTGTGTGTGTGTGTGAAGAGAGAGAGAGAGAGAGGGACAGAGAGAGATGCGTCTATGTGTCTAGATGTATGTATGAATAAACTTGTGTTCATGTAGTGGGTGTGCATTGCGCTTGACATTTGAGTTCTATACATGCGTTTTTTGTGTGTGAGTGTGTGGGGTGTATTCGTTGCTATTCTTTCTTTTTCTATGCTTAATCCAAAACAACGAAACGGAAAATCTATGGAAATAGTTTTAAACTTTCACTGTATGACCAATTGATTGAATTTTGGAGGAAGTAAATTAGTTTGCTCTGGTCATTCTTGAAGGAGTCCGACATTTGTAGCCTTTTATGCGAACTTCTTGTTACGTAGTCCACTTATAACACTAAGCATGAATGAATATGTACAACATGTAGATGAGAACTGTAATTTTCTTATTAAATACCAGTAATGGTTAGTACCTTCCTTGTCTCGATGGTCATGTTGCACATATTTTCCTGGCTCCACTTCAGTATCTCAAATGGTATAGCGAAACTGGTATAGCGAAAATATTCCTGGACATCTTATAACTAAAAGCAAACGGCTTAGACTCTCTAGCCAACAAAGTCTGCTGAAGCATTATCTTGCAACTCACGTATTAACTTACGTAACGTTATCGTTAATTCAGAAGTTCTTCTGACATATATTATTGAAGATAGAAAAAACTGACAAGTTATGTATGCGTGAATATTAGTATCAGAATGTATCTAATAATTGAAGCCTTTATATAAATAAAAAAAAATTAATAAATGCGCCTTCTTAAAGCCTAGCCAGGCTCATGGGCCCGGTTTCCCGGTTCCAATGGCGTATATGTTCCCCAGCTGGACGGGACGCCAGTCCATCGCAGTGTTACTCATTTTTGCCAGCTGAGTGGACTGGAGTAACGTGAAATGAAGTGTTTTGCTCAAGAACACAAATCGTCGCCCGGTCCACGAATCGAAACCACAATCTTGCGATCATGATGCTGACACCCTAACCACTAAGCCACGCGCGTCCACCCTCGTAAAATACGAGGTGCAAAAACAATAAATAATATGATTTTTCGTGTTTCGTGAATTCTGAAGACAGCTTGCGTGGGGTCGTTACTAAATGAACAAATTCCCCGCAATTGGATTGAAAGAATACGTATTTGTGATAGCATTTTTACAGACTCGTTCGACTTTGAACCGGAATTACGAAAAATATATCGCAAACATGTTCTCGGAAATAAATAATATAATCTTATTGTTGTATTTAGGAATGGTCATTTTGTCAATTTAGCCAATATATAAACGTAATAATATAATCGCTAGAGGGAACATTTAAACGAAGTCATTTATTAAAGTTTCTATAAAATTTATTTCCACTATATATTATCTTATCTTCATGTGAAGACTTCGGGTTAAGATATGATTAACACACTGACACAGTCTTGACTACAATATTTCGAGAGGAAAATAATACGAGTTTGCATTTGTGGGATACATATGCTTACGTATTATATACATAGTATATACATGATATATATATATATATATATATATTCAGAGCGAGAGAGAGAGAGAGAGAGAGAGAGAGAATAGAGAATATATAGAATATATAAGAATATATATTATATATATGATACACAACGCACGTACAATTACATATATATATATATATATATATATATATATATATATAACGGGAAGCTTTATGAATAAACAAAAGACGAAGGCAGGTGGAGTACAAACAAACAATTGTATTAATATAGCGCTCAGGAATATAAATAAAACAACCCTTTTACGTTTCGAGCCTACGCTCTTCGACAGAAAGATACACAGAAAAGAAACACGGAGAGGAACAAGGAGAGAAAAAAAATGCGTGCAGAAGCTAGCGATTCAACATGGCGAACCCCATATATATATGTGTGTGTGTGTGTGTTGATTTCCATTTGTTGTGTTTTTCTGTTCTACCTTTGATTTATCTACGCGGCGTTCCGTACATTCTTTTGTTTACTTTGTTAAAAAAGATATTCCTTGAATATTGTGTAGGACTTTCACCCTCCTTTCCTCGCTTTTCTCCCTTATTTCTTTCTTCCTTCTGTCTGTCTGTCTGTCTCTCTCTCTCTCTCACTTTGTCTCTTTCTCTCTCTCTCTCTCTCTCTCTCTCTCTCTCTCTCTCTCTCTCTACCGCTCGTTCCTCTGTCCCTCCGATTTTATTTTCCCTCTCTGGTATTCCTTAATCTCTTTTCCTCCCTCACTCTTATTTTTCAATTTCTTTGCTTCCTAACATACGACCCTTGTACATTTTTCTCTCTCCCTCCCCTCCCTCTCATTCTTTAGTAACTCAGATTTCTTTCCCCTCTCTCCTATTCCTAAGTCCCTCGGCCATCTTCAACTCTTTTCGTCTCCTACTACGTGTTCGCTGTCCGGTTAACGCATTGTCATCTTTTTTCGATCAGCCGCCCTTCAGGCTGTTCGCGTCCGTCTGTCTCTCCGCCCGGTCCGTTAAGATTTTCTATTTTTCCATTGCGCCAGCTCACTACGCTTGTCTGATAATCGAAAGATTCTTTTTGTTATCATTGTTGTAATTGTACAATTACTTTATCATTTGTTGTATAGCCGAAAGGTGTT
The DNA here is from genome assembly GCF_006345805.1 of Octopus sinensis. NCBI lineage: Eukaryota > Metazoa > Mollusca > Cephalopoda > Octopoda > Octopodidae > Octopus > Octopus sinensis. The sequence goes on from NC_042997.1 coordinate 26,857,703, forward strand.
TACTCTTTTACTCTTTTACTTTTTCAGTCATTCGACTGTGGCCATGCTGGAGCACCGCCTTTAATCAAGCAACTCGACCCCGGGACTTATTCTTTTGTAAGCCCAGTACTTATTCTATCGGTCTCTTTTGCCGAACCGCTAAGTAACGGGGACGTAAACACACCAGCATCGGTTGTCAAGCAATGCTAGGGGGAGAAACACAGACACACAAACACACACACACACACATATATATATATATATATATATATATATATATACGACGGGCTTCTTTCAGTTTCCGTCTACCAAATCCACTCACAAGGCATTGGTTGGCCCGGGGCTATAGCAGAAGACACTTGCCCAAGATGCCACGCAGTGGGACTGAACCCGGAACCATGTGGTTGGTAAACAAGCTACTTACCACACAGCCACTCCTGCGCCTATTTATTATTATCATAATGTTACATCCACTCGATAGCCGAAAGGTCCTTTCTGTTATTTACATATTTGTATTCGTATATATACAATATATTTTTGCTTATATTCTATATCAGAAAGGCGTTGTGTAGCACGTGAATAATTCTAGCTTTCCCGTTCTTGTTTCTGTTCTTGCTTTCGTTCTTGTATTCATTCGTTTACCTTTCTAAGAGGCTTAATGCTTTTAGCTTATGTCCCTTGCAACCACCGGATTCTCTCTTTTACTTGTTTCAGTCATTTGACTGCGGCCATGCTGGAGCACCGCCTTTAATCGAGCAACTCGACCCCAGAACTTATTCATTGTAAGCCTAGTACTCATTCTATCAGTCTCTCAGGCAGAACCGCTTAGTTACGGGAACGTAAACACACCAGCAACGGTTGTCAAGGGATGCTTGGGGGACAAATGCAGACACACAAACATATACACATACACACACACACATATATATATACTTATATACGATGGGCTTCTTTCAGTTTCCGTCTACCAAATCCACTCACAAGGCTTTGGTCGGCCCAATTTTATAGTAGAAGACACTTGCCCCAGGTTCCACGCAGTGGAACTGAACTCGGAACCATGTGGTTGGTAAGCAAGCTACTTACTACATAGTCACTCCTACGATATAAATATATGTATATGTATATATCTATATATATCTATATATATATATAGAGAGAGAGAGAGAGACACACACACACAGTAGAAGCGTGCATGCGTGATAATGTTCCTGTCCAAATTCTACTGCAAGGAAAAGTTACTGAACCTACTGAATATATGTATATATATGATGTGTGTATGTGTGTTTTATTTCTTCAACTTTAAACATCAGTCTGTCACTACTCCAGAGTTCTTGTTCTTTGAACAATCATCACTCTAATTGGCAACATGTTAGATTACAAGCATAAATCATCTCCGTTTCCTGTTGTGGTACACACACACACACACATACACATACACACACACACACATACAACAAACACATAAATATTCATATATGCATTATGTACGTCCTTGGATGTACGTATGCGTTTGTGAGAAAACATGTGCTTCTTTAGTGTTAAGTACAACAATATTAAAGTTATCAGTACAGTCAAATGTGTAGTTCCAAGTTTATGTAATATATTGTGTAGCTTCACCTCAAATTCTAAGTGTTTATAAATCCAGATGAATATTATCTCGACTTGGTTGGACATAAAATTTAAATATAGCTTGTTATCTTCAGGAACAGAGAGAGCAAAGATTGCTTAATGCCTCACTGTAATAATATCAGTACTTAACATCATTATATGCACACACACACACACACACACATATAAACATATGTGTGCATGTATATCTATATATGTAATGTACCGTTTGGTTATTGGAGATAGTTATAGATATATACGCACATTTATCAGTCTATTCGCCTCTCTATCGCTTTCACTCACTCTCTCCTCACTCAAGCTATTTATCCATCTCACTCTCTAAATCTTTCTCCCTTTCTCTCTCTCCCTCTCTCTCTCTCTATATATATATATATATGAGGCGGCGAGCTGGCAGAAACGTTAGCACGCCGGGCGAAATGCGTTGCCGTATTTCGTCTGCCGTTACGTTCCGAGTTCAAATTCCGCCGAGGTCGACTTTGCCTTTCATCCTTCCGGGGTCGATAAATTAAGCACCAGTTACGCACTGGAGTCGATGTAATCGACTTAATCCGTTTGTTTGTCCTTGTTTGTCTCCTCTGTATTTAGCCCCTTGTGGGTAGTAAAGAAATATATATATATATATACATGTGTGTGTGTGTGTGTGTGTGTGTGTGCTTTTGTGTATCTGTGTTTGTACTTCCACCATTGCTTGACTACCATTGTTGGTGTGTTTACGTCACCGTACTTTAGTGATTCGGTCAAGGAGACCGATAGAATAAGCACTAGGCTTACAAAGAATATGTCCTAAGGTCGATTTGTTCGACTAAAGGCTGTGCTCTAGCAAGGCTGCAGTCGAATGACTGAAACAAATAAAATAATAAAAGAATATGTATATATATATATATATATATATTACGGAAATGTACTTGCACACCTAGTGACCTGATCTGAGATCGTGTGCTGGAACGAAAACAATTGCATCGTGGAAGCCATTTAAGAAACACACAAAAGCCGTTAGATTCACGTCAACATTTAAATTTAATTTGCCAAAATATTTTCGTCGTTTTGAGACCGCGACCTGATCACAGACAAAATTCCGTGTTGCACGGTGAACAGGTCGCGGTCTCAAAGCGACGAAAATATTTTGGCAAATTAATTTAAATGTTCAAGTGAATCTAAGGGTTTTTATGTGTTTCTTAAATGGCTTATAATGGAAATTCAATCTATGAAATGACAAGGTAATTCATATGTATGAATATATATCTGTGTGTGTGTGTGTGTGTCTGTGTGTATTTGTGTATGCTTTCAAAATCATCACTTAACAAACCGGTGTTACAGTGCTTACGCCTCTTTAACCAAGTGATTCTGCAAAAGGGATGATTACCATGATTAAAGAAATACCATGATTAAAGAAATAAGTTCTGTTGACGATTCGTTCGAATAAATATTTCAATGCTCTGCCCCAGCATGGCTGCAGTCCAATGACTATATAACTATAAGATAAGAGCTTTTATACTACGGGGTGCAGAATAGTTCTTCGCTTTAAGGGTGCCGAGAAAGGCCTGGGTGGATGGTCAATCTTCCAGCACCCCATCGTGTGTGTTTGAGAGTTTGGGAGTGTGTGTCTGTGTGAGTGTGTAAAGGCGCATGACACAGTGATTAGAGGCTCGGTTTTGTGAGCTTGATTTCCGCACCAGTCTTGAGGAAATTAGTTGCAACGTCACTAATGTAAAGCTGTATCGCCCTTTGCCTTTCTTTTGAATAATATCAGTGGTGTTGAGAGTGGGGACTGGTATGCATGGCAAGTGCTGGATTTCGACCAATAGCCTCGCCCGGAATTGTGCCGGGGAGGGGAACTTTCTCGGTCCAATCTCAATGGAAACTAGGCATTGTATTTTGTAGGGCAGAAAATTTCTTATTAGAGATAAATACCTGTAAGCACATATAGTTGGCTCAAATTGCTCCTTCAACAGTTTGATGGATGCATAGATGTCGGGTGTGTTATCTCCTCTTAGCAACAGAAATCGGTAAAGCAAAATTTGCGGAATGACTCGTCCTCCTTATTACTTTCCCATCATAGTACTTTGAGTAATAATGGGAACCAGCGGCTCACCATAAATACCCCCCCCCCCATATATATATATAAACACCCATTGTATTATGTATTGTGCATTTGTATATATCTATGTACACATATATATATTTCTGTAAATCTTATACCACACAAACAACAGATATATAACATGTATATATATATATATATATATATATATATATATATATACATGTATATTACTTACATGTACATATATAACATATATATATATATATTATATATAATATATATATAATATAGTTAATCCAAACATGAAAACACAAAGAGAAACCACAACAACGCGAGGACGTGGAACAAATATAGTATTATTGGACGCTCAGGAGGGAAGGGAAGAAGGAGGGCTTAAAGTTTCGAGATGAGCTCTTCGTCAGAAACACAGGAAAAGGAAAGATCCAGAGAAGGGAAGACAGAGGAAAACAAATCGCCAACGATATATAGGCGCAGCAGTGGCTGTGTGGCAAGTAACTTGCTTACTAAACACATGGTTCCGGGTGCAATTGTCTTCTTGTAGCCTCGGGCCGACCAAACCCTTCTGACTGGATTTGATAGATGGAAACTGAAAGAAGCCCGTCGTATGTATATATATATTTGTGTGTGTGTGTGTTTGTGTCTGTGTCTGTGTCCCCCAAAATCGCTTGACAACCGATGCCTGTGTGTTTACGTCCACGTAACTTAGCGGTTTGGCCTGAGTGTCCGATAGAATAAGTACTAGGCTTACAAAGAATAAGGCCTGGGTTCGATTTGCTCGACTAAAGGCAGTGCTCTAGAATGGCCGTAGACAAATGACTGAAACAAGTAAAAGAATAAAAGAATGTATATATACGCGCATATTTATTCATTTATGTAATGTATATTTATATATGAATGAGTATAAAAGCATGAGAGAATTTATGTGTGAGCTTGTGTGAGCTTTTATGAGTGCTTACGTATGTATATATATATAATTTACTCTCAGCTTAGTTCTTTTAACAGATCAAACGCCTTTTCAGACAGCTTAATTTTAACGTGTATTTTATAATCATATTTTTTTTTTCATTCATATGGTAGTAATTTTTGGTTTGTTTGTGAAAATTTTCCACTATTCTTTCATTTCGAACATCTGAAGATCAAAACTGTATATAAAGATACGATTGAAAAGTCTATGACCATATAAATACTTATGTACATACATGTCTAACGGTCTATCTTCCTGTGCTTGTAAATAATGATCGTAGGACGCATTGATAAACATGTATGTAGTCTTTTATTTTTCATCATTGAATATTCTGATAAGAGAGACCAGCGATATTAACTTCTTAAATGTTATGAAATCAATGGTCCGACTCTTCCTGTTGGCAGTTCCAAAAGGTGAATGCTAGTAACTAAAGAGTATCCACCAAAACACATATTTCTGATATGGAGATTTTTATCTCCTCAAATTTTACCGGATGTACAAAGAAAAAGGAAGCCTTTGAGCGATCGCCCGATATATAAGAAAATAAAAGGGGGATCTTCGTTCACTTCCCTCGTTTTGAATAAAGAAACGTTGACATTCATCGGTATATGCGAATCTACAATTCATTCGATAATGTAATACTACATAACACATAACGCTTAAAAGGCTGCACAGTCACCGGTAAAATGCACTTCGTTACATCTATTTATTAATCATGTACATACATAATACATCTATGCATATATATATATATATATATATATAGTTTATAGATTCGAGGCAGGTGTTCTCTTGATAGAATATATCTCGTAGTGCTTGAGAGATTTGGATTTGAGCAGGTAGGGGAGTAAATGTAAGGAGAAGTAAGTTAGGGAAGTCGATGTACAAAAAATATTACATACATTTAATACAAAACAACTTAAACAGAATGGAAATATCAGGAATTATTCTGTGTAAGTCGGACTTTTTCATATGTATACATATGTACATTTTTTGCATTAAAATGCATTTCACACTTTTGTTCATCGACTTGCATAACTTGCTTGTCCTTACATTTACTCTCAGATATGTGTGTGCGTGTGGAGGCTTGTCGTTTAGTGGTTAGGGTGTCAGCCTCATGATTGCATGATTGTAGTTTCGATTCCTGGACCGGGCGACGCGTGGTGTTCTTGAGCAAAACACTTCATTTCACGTTACTCAAGTCCACTCAACTGGCAAAAATGACTAGCGCTGCGACACATACGACATTGAAACAGGGAAACCGGGCCCATGAGCCTGGCTAGGTTTCAATAGGGCGCATTTATTTTAAATATATATATATATATATATATATATATAGCAAAGTATTGTAGTTCGCTTGAAGCATTGTGTATTGTTTGTAAAGAATAAAAAGTTTTTGACTGGTACAACAATGCACTATAATATAGGCAATGGGCTATATACCTGTTGTAATTTAGTCATCCATAGTCTGATATGATATTTCAGAATAATATTCCTTCTTCAGATATTCTTAGATGGAGTCGCTGCTATAATCGGCTTCCTAATGTATCTGAAGAAGGAATATTATTCCGAAATATATCAGACTATGGGTGACTAAATTACAACAGGTGTTGACTTTATTACAGTGCATTGTTGTAACATTCAAAAATGTTATTCTTTATATATATATATATTTATAAAGCAAATAAGTAACAAGGATGTCCAGGTATTAACCGAGGAGAGTGGTTTATTTCAAATTGATGTAATGCTTGCATTGATCGATTAAATCGAGGTGCATGAAACGGCCGTAATGCCTGGACATCCTTGTTACTTATTTGCTTCTTATTTACCTCACTTCGAGTTATATATAATATATATATATATATATATATATATATATATATATATATATAACGATTGACTGAAGGGACATGAGAAAGTGGTACTGAACACATTTGGATGGAGTTATTTAATAACTGTTTGATTAGTATAGATGCATCTTAATGTTTCTAAGGCTCGCAAAACTAACCTACCTCTTCAGGCCTAAATTACTTATCAAACTATCATCGAATAATATATATTTTCTCTCTTCTTTTACTTGTTCAAGTCCCTAAATTGCGGCCATACTGGTGCATTGCCTTTCAGAATTTAAGACGAACGAATCGAGTTTGGTACTTATTCTCTTTTTTTAATGTCATGTGCTAAGTCTACCAGTTTTTTTTTTTTTTGGCTGTACTGCTATATAGGAGAAACAGTAACACACGGACAACGGTTTTCAAGAGGGTGGGGTGGTTGACAAAAACAGACACAAGGATGGACACACACACGCACACACACATATATATTTATAGATGCGACAAGCTTCTTTCAATTTCCGTCTACCATATTCACTTGTAAGATTTCGGTCAACCCATGGCTTTAGTTGACTCGCATTGAGACTGAAACAGCTGATGAAAAAAAAATCATATTGGGGTACCTGTGTCTGAAAATACTCAACTAATTAAATGCGATTATTACTACAGTTAATTAACAAATATCTCATAAGCATAAATTCTAACAGAGATATGCTTATACACGCGCGCATGTACGCACATACTCACATATATGATTGTGTATGTATGTACGTTTGTATATATTTATGTACCATTTTGCTCGTGTCGAACAAAGCCGTGACATTGTTAATTTCGTCGAGACAATACATGTCTGTTAAAGATTAATCTAATTTCTGGGCTAATGCAATGATGAAAGCATGGTGCTGATCGAACAACTGGACGCACGTAAGTCGTTCTTATCGAGAGAATTCATTACACATACGTTTCTGTGTATGTGTATGCGTGTGTGTGTTTGAGAGGGGGGTGACTGTCTGTCTGACAGTGTGTGTGTATCTGCGTGAGTATGTGATTGTGTGTGTGCCTGTGCGTGTGTGAGAGTCGTGGTATTGTTTACAACAATCTTACGCGGAGTTTTATACCTTAGTTATTTAGCACACTTGATGGACTATGCTTCCGGCAAAACCATAATTGTATCAATACACAGTGCTTGCAGTTCACATTGCAGATCTAGAAAGTAAGTTTTGCTGTAATATATATATATATATATATAATGTATGTATGTATGTATGTATGTATGTATGTATGTATGTATGTATGTATGTATGTATGTATGTATTAATTATATATATATATATATATACAGAGACAGAGAGAGATAAGGGGTTTTGTCTAGTGGTTAGGATGTTAGACTCACAATCGTAATGTCGAGTGTTCTATTCTCACCAGCGCATGTGTCGTTATGCGAGACACTTTGTTTCATGTTAATCCAATCCAAACAGCTGACAAAAGCATTAGTAGTAGCAGTAATTCAGAGGGGAAACCTGTTCACATTCTGAGTCACGTTGGCTTTTCCTCTGAATTGCGTTAAGGGTGAGGTGGTTAGCCACTTCTTCTTTAATATCACAAGCTGGCTAGTCCATTGATAGCATCACCTGAATTCTTCGCCGTTATCACCTACGGGGAACTATATATATATATATATATATATATATAGATATATATGTGTGTGGTGTGTGTGTGTGTGTGTGTGTGTGTGTGTGTATGTATAAAACTTAGAAAGTTAGGTATGTTTCGACCAAAGATTGGTCCAGGCTATGTCAAACTTAATAACACAACCTGATAGGATTATCTAAATTCTTTTTAAGTGAAGTTTTGTGGTAGCATGGTCCATCCAAGTAGGGAGTTCTTGTTGAGTGAGTTGTATCCAGGTATGGGTGGCTTATCTAGTAGAAACAATACTACTCTTCAAGAAATTTGTTCAGATTTCGTTTAAAGGTGATTATATCCATTTTCTCTTTGATCTGTTTTGGGACAATACTAAATAGGGCAGGGCCTGTTGAGGAAAAGAAATTGTGTTGCAGTGTATTTATGTGTTGTGATCCTGAATTAGGTAGGGGACGTATGGCCCGTGCTCCAAGCCTTGGATGAATTTTGAAGCTGATGTTGAGGTCATTTGGACAATGATGTATCGCTTGCGGCAACGATGGAAAATGTAGAGTTTCAATGGTTTAAGGCGGTCCCAGTAATCGAGATCAGTCACGGTCTCAATTCGTTTAGTGAATGTCCTCTGAGGTGATTCAGTTTTGAAAATGCTTTGTTTTGTATGAGGAGACCACAGGGGGCAGTAGTATTCGCGGTATGGCCGTATAAAGGAGGAGAAAAGTGGAATGATGACACCATAGGATCCAGGAACCCATCCTACGAATTACATCGACCTTATTGTTGATGTGGGCACTCCAACTTAGATTGTTATCAACAATTACTCCTATGTCTCTAATATTATGAGATGCTGATACGATAAATATCCTGGAAAGAGCTGTAAGACTTTCTATTTATAAATGTTCTTAATTCTTCACAGCCTTGACTTTTTATCTCATCCTAATATATATATATATATATTATATATATATATATATGTGTGTGTGTGTGTGTGTGTGTATGTGTGCATGTGTGTGTGTGTGTGCATGTATGTGTACGCGTGTATGTATATATATACATACGCACACACACACATATATATATATATAAATATGTATATAAATATGTAGTAGTGGGTGTGTTGTAAGTAGCTTGCTTACCAAACACATGTTTTCGGGTTGAGTCCCACTGCGTGGCACTTAGGGCTGATGTCTTCTACCATAGCCTCAGGTAGACCAAAACCTATGGGTGGATTTGGTAGACGGAAGCTGAAAGAAACTCGTCGTATATATATATATATATATATATATATATATGTATGTATATGTTTGTGTATCTGTGTTCGTCTCCCCACCGTCACCTGATAACAGATGTTGGTGTGTTTACGTAGCTGTAACTTCGCGGTTCGGCAAAAAGAACCGATAGTATAAGTACTAGGTTTACAAAGAATAAGTCCCGGGGTCGATTTGTTCGACTAAAGGCGGTGCTCCAGCATGGCTGCAGTCGAGTTGCTGAAACAATTAAAAGAATATATATATATTATTTTATTTGTCTCAGTCACTCGATTGCGGCCATGCTGGAGAACCGCTTCTATTCGAACAAATCGACTCCAGAAGTTATTCTTTGTAGACCTAGTACTTATTCTATCGGTTCTTTTGCTGAACCGCAAAGTTAAGGGTACGTAAGCACACCAACATCTGTTATCAGGTGCTGGTGGGGAGTCTTTTTGGCCTAGAGAGTATCTCAACAGGTATAATATGGCTGCACAATATATTCACTGGGTAATTTGCAAAGACCTGGACTTGCCCCATGATAAAAACTGGTGGGAATACAAACGACCTCGAGTGCTCGAAAAGTGATCACGTCTCACTCCTCTGGAACTTCACCATTCAAACTGACATAAAGATGGATGCAAATAGGCCAGACATCATATTGAAAGACTTCAGACAAAAATCATGCCTCCTCATTGATATGACTGTCCCAATCGATATAAACGTATCTGTCAAGACCTACCAAAAACTGAGCACGTATAAAGATCTTGAAATAGAAATTAGCAAAATGTGGAACCTGAAGACTAAAACAATACCTGTTGTCATAAGTACCCTGGGAATGATAGCAAAAGGGGCTGATTGCTACCTAGCTCAGATACCAGGAAACCCCCAAAATGACGGAAATTCAAAAGATAGTGCTCATGGCAACTGCCCTTATCCTACGCAAAATACTTTCTATGTAATCTCAAATCTGAAAGCAAACACAAAGGGCAGATAAATATAGTGTATACATTGGTAGGCCATTAAAAAGCACACCAGATTGTTCATTTACAGAGTCATGTGTCAGAGAAAATGGGGACGACAGAAAGAAAAAGCAAAAAATTGAAATATAGAAAAGTAAACAAATAATTTTTTTTCTGCTAACTTTCAGTATTTTGGACGAGATGAAAGAAAATTTAGTGACTTTCATAAATCTCGCCAACAATAATTCTGTAATTAGAGAAGCAGATAACGGATAATACTCAGGGCCAATTGAATACTTCCAAACAGCTAAGGAAAGTTCGTTGAACTTACTTCCATGATGAAATTTAGTGAGGCAAATAAATAAATAAATAAATAAATAAATAAATATTAGATCTTTCCATTTCAAAATTTCTCAGAAACATGTCGTTAGCACACATTGAGAAGTATAGATTTTTTTTTTTTATTTATTGCCCACAGAGAGCTAAAAGAGAAATATAGATATTAATGCAATAATTTTGAAAAGCTGAGCTTCTTCTATTCCTGTGCTGCAAATCATAGGAAATCCATTTTTTTCCTTTGGTTCTAATTCACTAACATGTGTACATTTTTCTGATGTACTATAAAGTATAACTTAATGAGGAAAATAAAGACAGTGAATCAGGGTGTTTGTCTCTCTCCTCCCGGGCACAAGGACGAGTTTCTAACCTGTGAACAATATATTTCATTTTACTGAAGTAGAACAAAAGGCAAGAAGTTTAGTAGTTTGTGACTATTTATGGCGCATACAAATTTGAACTAAGCTAAACTTCTCGGTTTATTTTTTGCTTCAGATTGCGTGTGATAATAACGTTGATTGATTAATTCAGTCAGAATTCATTACTCAGTATTTGTTTATTTTTAAATTTAATGTCTTTCTCTTTTGACAACCATCAATAATCGCAGTGATGCAGCGAAAAATGAAATGGTTTTACCATAGACATTTTACATTGAATGAGTGGAAATGTGGGATTGGCTGAGACCGCATAGCTATATGGAGCAATGCGGGTTTTGTTACTACCGATTTCATTTTTTTTCTGTGTCTCTCTTTCTCTCGCCTACTGAACATCTCTATCTTTATAAACTTTTTATCTTGCAACATAAACGTAATTTCACTCGTATCCTTATTGTTGGGTGTATTACCTCCATCGATGATCTTAAATGAATGAAAAACACAGAAGCAATTTATGGGAAGAGGTAAGTCGGTTACATCAATAACACTACTCAACAGGTTCCTATTTTTATCGACCCCGAAAGGATGAAAGGCAATGTCGACATCGGCGTAATTTGAACTCAGAACAAGAAGACGGGACGAAATAGTGCTAAGCATTTCGCCCAACGTGCTAACGATTCTGCCAGCGCACCGCTTACAGAAGAAAAATATTAAAAAGGAATTAGAATGATGAGAAAGTTAAATAGATGAGTGGAATGAGAGAGAGAGAGAGAGAGACAGAGAGAGAGAGAGAGAGAGAGAGAAAGAGAGAATGAAAGAAAAAGGAACAAAGAAAGGCAAAAAGAAAGAAAGAAGGAAAGAAAGAAAAGATGAGGGAGAGTGAAGTACTACAAATGTCTGAGAAGAAAAATTGTTTTATTGGCTTTTATTAAACTGATAATTTAAACGAATCAAACAAGAAATGCCTTTAGAGGAAAAAAAAAATCAAGAAGCTCGAAACTTTAAGAAATGATCGAATTTTTTTTAGTTATAACTTACCCCGCATTCTCTTTATATAGCAACAGCACCAGCAATAACAACCCAACAATAATATACTTAAATATAAAATATATTTAACATTCAAAAGTGTACGAATATATATATGTGTGTGTGTGTGTGTGTACATAGATTGATAGATGTATTATACATGTGTGTGTATTATATATATATTATATATATGTATATTATACATATGCATATATATATATATACATGTGCAAATGTATACGGGCATACTCCCGTATATTTAGATACATGCACACTTACATGCATATATGTACGTACAAATATACAAACGCATACCGTCACATATACACACGCAAACACATACATATATATACATTAATAAGCACACAAAAATTACTTGCAAAAATATTCATTGATTTATTGAAACAGCTAGAAACAACTCATGAATGGCTTACATAGAAGGAAACCATATTAATCACTATGACTTCAGGAAAAAAAAAGAACTTGAAACAAACCCCGAAAAACTATAAATTCATAACTTGCGTGTCTACAATATACAAAGCCTTAACTGCAATAATACTACATAGGATAACTAGTGACCTGGAAAAAAACAACTGACTTCCAGAAGAAAATAAAGGATTCTGCCGGCCTCATATTGTTGTGAAGATCAATTACTGATCTGATCAACAAAGCCATATCCGAATATTGTAGGAAGAGAAAGTAGGGTTTTGAAATTGTATGGATTGATTTTGACAATGTTCCCTATTTCGAGTTTGTGTAAGCATTGGCTTTGTGTAACGTAGCCCTGAAAAGAAGGTCGTGTGCCTGCTGTCGACATCTTCGTTGTCGTTTCGTTGCTTCTTAGTTACACTCACTAGGTGGAATTATAATCAAATGTGGAGGCGCAATGGCCCAGTGGTTAGGGCAGCGGACTCGCGGTTTCGATTCCCAGACCGGGCGTTGTGAGTGTTTATTGAGCGAAAACACTTAAAGCTCCACGAGGCTCCGGCAGGGGATGGTGGTGATCCCTGCTGTACTCTTTCACCACAACTTTCTCTCACTCTTACTTCCTGTTTCTGTTGTACCTGTATTTCAAAGGGCCGGCCTTGTCACTCTCTGTGTCACGCTGAATATCCCCGAGAACTACGTTAAGGGTACA
>NC_042997.1:26875895-26885895 GCF_006345805.1 Octopus sinensis
CCAAAATTTGATGAAGGTTTTCTGATCGACTTTCTCTGTCATTGTCAAAGCGATGATCACACGCTACACACCTCCCTCCCAAGCACTGTTTCAAAAAGCGGATTTAAGTAGAACTTTAAATCTTTATGCATATGCGCAGCAAAATTCAAGTTCAATCTGTGTCAAGCGCCTTTATTCTGCGCTATTTAGCTTCGTTACTATGGCAACATTCAGGATACTTATTGTCAGACTATATGTGCATGTGTATGCGTGTGTGTGTGTGTGTGTGTGTGTGCATAGAGCCCTATATGTGTTAAGCGTATATGCATTTGTATGTCGGCATTAAGTTAGCAGCAACAACGACAATAATAGCAGTTAAGAGTTAAACAGTTGTGAGCAGTTAACAACGACAATAATAGTAATGATAACAGTTTCAAATTTTGGCACGCTGTTAGTAATTTTGTGGAGAGCGTAAATCGATTATATCGACCTCGGTGCTCAAATGGTACTTATTCTATTGATCCCGAAAGGATGAAAGACAAAGCCGATCCAGTGACATTTGAACTCAGAACGTAAAGACTGACGAAATGCTGCCAATTATTTTGTCCAGCGTGCTAACGATTCTTCGAGCTCGCCGCCGCAAGAATATTAATATTAATAATAATAATAATAATAATAATAATAATAATAATAATATAATAATAAGAATAATGATAATGGTTTCAAATTTTGCTACAAGGGCATCAATTTTAGGCAGGGGATGAGTCGATTATATCGCCCTCAGTGTTTAACTGGTACTTATTTTATCGACCCCAAAAGAATGAACGGCAAAGTCGACCTCGGCGGAGTTGAAATTAATTAATCCTGCTGTTGTATGACAAGCCGGCGTTATATGTTTTCAATTACCAATATCAAAACCATTTTTTTAAAAGCCAGCCATCGTTTGGAATTACTATATCTGATGTCTGCAAAATGGTGTTATGATTATATGAAAAATTAGTCTTTTTCTGGTGCATTTTTCTTACTGAATGCAGCTAACTTAGTGAAACAGCTTATTAAACCTGACATTTGATTGTACAAAGCGTCACGATATAAATTTTATTGCTGCTAACAGTCCCTTGTCCCAGGCACAAGTTAGAAATAATCAATGTTTAAAGCCAAAAAAAAAAAAAAAACACTGGAGTTTCAGTTGCACAGAATCTCCTTGATTGTGTCGAGAACGATGAAAACTTTTTGAAAACTTTGCGTAGACCTCTGAGAGGAGGTCGCCAAGCTTTTGCCAAAATTTGATGAAGGTTTTCTGATCGACTTTCTCTGTCATTGTCAAAGCGATGATCACACGCTACACACCTCCCTCCCAAGCACTGTTTCAAAAAGCGGATTTAAGTAGAACTTTAAATCTTTATGCATATGCGCAGCAAAATTCAAGTTCAATCTGTGTCAAGCGCCTTTATTCTGCGCTATTTAGCTTCGTTACTATGGCAACATTCAGGATACTTATTGTCAGACTATATGTGCATGTGTATGCGTGTGTGTGTGTGTGTGTGTGCATAGAGCCCTATATGTGTTAAGCGTATATGCATTTGTATGTCGGCATTAAGTTAGCAGCAACAACGACAATAATAGCAGTTAAGAGTTAAACAGTTGTGAGCAGTTAACAACGACAATAATAGTAATGATAACAGTTTCAAATTTTGGCACGCTGTTAGTAATTTTGGTGGAGAGCGTAAATCGATTATATCGACCTCGGTGCTCAAATGGTACTTATTCTATTGATCCCGAAAGGATGAAAGACAAAGCCGATCCCAGTGACATTTGAACTCAGAACGTAAAGACTGACGAAATGCTGCCAATTATTTTGTCCAGCGTGCTAACGATTCTTCGAGCTCGCCGCCGCAAGAATATTAATATTAATAATAATAATAATAATAATAATAATAATAATAATAATAATAATAATAATAATAATAATGATAATGGTTTCAAATTTTGCTACAAGGGCATCAATTTTAGGCAGGGGATGAGTCGATTATATCGCCCTCAGTGTTTAACTGGTACTTATTTTATCGACCCCAAAAGAATGAACGGCAAAGTCGACCTCGGCGGAGTTGAAATTAATTAATCCTGCTGTTGTATGACAAGCCGGCGTTATATGTTTTCAATTACCAATATCAAAACCATTTTTTTAAAAGCCAGCCATCGTTTGGAATTACTATATCTGATGTCTGCAAAATGGTGTTATGATTATATGAAAAATTAGTCTTTTTCTGGTGCATTTTTCTTACTGAATGCAAGCTAACTTAGTGAAACAGCTTATTAAACCTGACATTTGATTGTACAAAGCGTCACGATATAAATTTTATTGCTGCTAACAGTCCCTTGTCCCAGGCACAAGTTAGAAATAATCAATGTTTAAAGCCAAAAAAAAAAATACAAACAACAGCAACGCAGTTCATTGACTTCTCATTTACGTAATTATATAATATCAATTGACATACAACCGTTCATTATAATTAAGATAGATCGACACATCAAACGTTAACTTTCAAATCACCTAAATAGAGCATTTCTGTTTTAGCACTGGAATCGTATAATTGAGCGTAAAGTATTAGCAGTGTGAAGTTGAATATAAAAACTGTTTTATTATCTTTCAGGACATCTTCAAGATGTCTCGTTGTTAGATTATCGATATTGATCTTCTAATGTATTACTGATATTTTCATCTGACGTTCTTATAATAATATCGACCATTCGCCGGTTAATTCGCATTGAATCAAATACTTTAACGAACAAACTTTGATTTCATAGCATTTGATTCGATTGCGTTTCCTAGGAGATACTTTCATAAAAGAACTGAAACGAACTTTTTAGTTTCTACAATATTTCGAAATATAAGACTTAAAAGAATAATTGAGCACATTAGGATAACTAAAAACAAACATAACAAGATATCTCTGAAAATTTAATGGCTGACAAGATGTGTCATTAAGTACTTGTATTTATCCTATTAATATTCATGCAATTTTTTTTTAATCCCTACCACGAACATTTTCTGAAGCATTTAAAACTACCTTATTTTTTTTTTGTACCTGTTCGTGCTTGTGTTTTCATTTTAACACTAATTTTTATGAAGTTTAATGATAAGCGTACGCAGTCTCTTTTTACAACAGTTTATTTGTTCCATTACCTTACTGTGTGTTAGCAATAATTCATTGGAATAGGTTTATAGATTATTTATTGGTGACGTGTATGTTATGAATGAGTAAGTGTATGCTGGAGATATTGTATGCGTATGGTTCAATAAATCTCTTCCACGTTGCTGATTCTAACATTTATGTCTTCAGTATTTGCTTCGAAGTTTCGAAATTGGCAGGGAAAGAGTAAAATTATCGATAATTATCGATATCATCATCATCATCATCATCATCATCATCATCATCATCACATCATCATCATCATCACCACCATCATCATCATCATCATCATCTCATTGCTATGAATTATTTGGTCAATATAGTATTCAGTAAACATATTCCTTAACCAGTGATTGGTCCCCCATAATGAACAATGCCCTGTCTTCAATAGTTCCTATAGACAGGTGCAGAGTTAGGCATAAATCTTGAACTTCACATTTATTATTGATGTACCTTATTAGGTTTCCTTTAGAAAGGAACATTGTAGCGTTACCCCTGCGACATACGCGATAATATCGTAACAGAACATAAATCATATTAAAATCGGTGAATTACAAGATGATAGAAGACCCAACGGTTAGTTATGCATCAGGGTAAGAAATCATTTCAGCTTTCAATAGTTGTTGAAGCTACACAAAGTTGAAATATTTCCTACATTGGAGTGTTGTTCATGCACCTTAGATTTAAACATTCTTGAGTACATCCCTTCAAAAGATTGACTTTCTCTCATATTAGAACCATTTAGGTGGTCACCGAGGCAATGTATCCGCCATATCACTTTCTAATGTCCTACAATACTACAGTGTTTCACAAAATATGATGCATTGTTCTGTCTTAATCAAGACCTTCTTGATTTGTCATCCGGACTTCTTGAAGCTCCCAAATCCCATAATCTATTCCTAATACTGCTCACCATTATTTTACCTCACTATTTTGCTCTTTCCAGCAAACGTCAGTCAACAGAAGTTAAACTTCAATAGATCATCGATTTTATTATTCTGTAACTGCTTTAAAACGTTACGGCCACTGCTCTCCTAGGCTCTTTGGTTTAAAACAAAATTTTTAACACACTCATCGGGGAAATTTCCGCTTATTTCTTATTTTTATTTTTCTAAAATTTTCGTTGTGTCTTGCAACCTTTTCAATAGTCAAGACTATTGAAAAAGGGAAATAAAAAATAAGAAATAAGTGGAAATTTTACTGGTGAGTAAATTATAAGGCACACAAAAAATGACTCTCCCCAGACACAACAGAATATGCTTCAACACACGGACTCATATAAAGAAACTTGCAAACCAAATCCAAAAACAAAATTTTTAACATTTTTGTAAATGGTAAATACACGAGGAGAGATATATAACAGATATAATACGTGTCATTACTCTAATAATAATCATTTCATCGGGCTCAGAATGACAAAATTCTAAGTAAACCTCTTCAGATTTGATATCACTATATAAACGCGCGCAACTAAATACTACGTGTATTGTAATCCTGCACCTTACCGATTACAACATTCATAACTCTCTTGGAGCTAGATGATGCTTTCATTTTAGTCACGAGGCCAACAGTTACGAAGGGAATGGGTTAATTGAAATCCATCACGAAAAGATAAAAATCGAAAACGATCTCGGCGTTACTGTAACTCGGAATGCAAAAATACATTGTAACACATTTTATTAACACTCCAACGATTCTGCCTCCTCTCCATCTTTTAAGATTCAAATAATGATTTTAGGTTTAGACAGAAGGCCAATAACTTTAAGCGGAGGTATGAGAGGATAACATTCATGCAGTAGTATTTTGTTTTATCGACCGGCTAAGGTTGAAAGCTCCAGTTAAGCTCGGCGGGATACGAGCTCTGAGCAGAAACAATTACTGGAAAGCATATTTTCGACAGTCTAACGATTCCGTCATCTCACGCATAATGAAAGTATTGGGTTGTCCGGAAAGTTCGTGCCGATTTTTGAAGGAAAGAAAAGGGTCGATAAATACTTGCCATTACATTTTTAATCAACCAAATACGAACCATTTTGTTGCACAATGTGTCTCTATCTTTCCTTTAGCTTGAAAATACCCTCTTCCCAGAATTGAGGTGGCTTCATGGCAAAGAATTCATCAAGGTATCTTTTTACGTCATCCAAGGAATTGAAATTTTTATCATTAAGACTATTCTGCAGAGACCTGAATAAGTGGAAATCCGAAGGAGAAATATCTGGTGAATATGGAGGGTAGGGTAACACATCCTAGCCGAGCTGCAGCGATTTTTGTCTGGTTTCCAAAGCATCAAGTGCCGAAAATGAACTATCTTATCTTCCATTTTAAAGGGTTACAGAATTAACACAGGTTATAGGAAAATGTACCTTCTTCCTCAAAAAGATAGCTTAAACTTTGCTCTAAATGGAGGTGTAGTCAAATCCTATTTTATGGACTCAACCATGTTCTAAAATAAGTCAAACGTTAAGCTACTATAAATCGGCACGAACTTTCCAGACAACCCAATATATCAATATTTGCCTGTATTTAATGCTTTCATTTTAGTTAATCATCTTGCCCATGCTCCTGCTACCTTGTTACTGTTAGCTTTGATATAGTAATTGTTTGAGTGTTTAAATTAAATACTTGACTGCTTTAACATTATAAAACAAGTCCAAAAGAAATCAGTATGTTATTGAATGGTAAGAGAATATATCTCATATGTTTCTTTTATGTTTCGAGAGATATGGATGCTCTCCTACGCTTGCACAAAAATTCTAAGTTAAGATATATTTGAACGCGGTTGAATTTGCAGGAAAGACACAGCAGTGTAAGAAATATGCCGAAGAATTTTGAACATGTCAATATTTAGCAAAGTAATATCTATTGCTATCTCAATGAATTATATAACAGAATAACTAAGATGAATTTAAAATATGAAATAGCTCAAACTCTTTGAAATATGAAGTGGCTTCGCCTCATTACAAAACATTGTAAATGGAAAAAGAAAACAAAAGAGCTGTAAACGAAGATAATTTACATAACACACTAATTTGTTTTAATTAAAGGAATAACATGTAGAAAAGTAGGAGAGTATGGAGGTGAAACGATAGCAGAGTTTTAAAATAAACAAATATAATTTGTGTGAAAAAACAAACTGTCTGTACTTGCATAAACAAAGTAATCAAATTGATAATATAGCAATGTTAACAGAAGTGATATTGCTGAAAATATAATTTAAAAGAAAGATGTTAATAGAACAATTTTTAATAATTTTGTTGAATCATAACATGATACTCGACAATAAATAGAAAATTTATGATCTCCATATATAAAATTTCAAAATATTTTGGATGTGTAATTTATCTTTGAAAACTTGAATGAGAATAACTTACTGATAACGATTTTTACGTTGGATATATTTGAAGTTTACGAAAACAATTGAACTTAATCTCTGCGTAATAGTTTCAGTTTCGTATGTCTAGCCAAATGGCAATGAAATCGAGACATACGCGAGCACATACGCACAGATAATTCATATATGCAACCGCTCGCGCGCTCACTGCTACATACTCACATATCCACGGTCATACGCAAATACGCAAAACGTATATCATCGCAGGATGCGTAGAACGACACAAAATGATACGTATTTATGTATGCCTGATTACAGACTCGCACCACGCAATAAAGCTGAATGTTGAGAAGCTTGCTGCACAACAGAGACATCCCAGGATCAATCTCACTGCACAGCATTTTAAGCATTTTTTTCATCGTTTGTCGATAGCCTTGTATCGACTTAGGCATTGTATGTGAAGTTAGGCAGACGGAAATTATGCAGAAACCCATCATATTGAATGGATTGCACATATGTCACGCTGATTCTGTGAGAGGATTTCATTAAGAGTAAATATCTCTGCGGAATACTCGACCATTTACACGTTATTATAATAAGACGTTTGTTTTGCTGATCGAGTTATTGATTACTCATCGAGGAAACCCACGGATATTTATGTATGTTACATTAAAATGTTAGTTCAAACCATGACTACGTTGGCTTTAGATTTCTTCCCTCCGGGTCCTGAAATAAATGCAGTCAGTGAGAACGACCATGCTTCAATTCTTAATATTTTCGGTTTTGTGCTGTTGTGTAACGTCGTTATATAGTTTGGGTCGTAAGGCAATGGAGGGCAGAAACGATGACGCACAAAGAAAATGCTTAGCAATATTTAGTTAAGTCCCTTTAAATGCTAGCTTGAAATGTTGATGGCCTTGTGCGAAAATGTGAAATCAACATTTCGAGGGCAGAGACAGAAATGATATACTGTTGAATGAGGTTCGTGTTGAAGAATTTTGTTGGTGAAGTTCGTGGTGAAGATGAAGCAGTTTTGGTTGTGTGGTTAACAAGTTATTGGTGTGTAGTTTCATGGTTAACATGGTTCTAAATTTGATCCCTCTGCACAACACCTTGAATAAATGTTTTCCTCCATATACTGTTCCTGATCAGTAATTTATACGGAAAACCGTGATAAAACACACATACATGGTATTTTAGGGACAAAGTGTAGACACATATTCAATGATACTATCTAATTATCATCCGAAGCCCTAAAAAGGACGTGGGAATTACCATTCCTCCTGAAAGATAAAGGAAAACCTGCGAGTAAATCATCATTTGAATTGTGCCATAGGAAGAGAAATGCTTCTTCAATGCATTTTTGTTTTTCTTTTGTTGCTTCTGACTTTTTCAAATTCAACACGAGAAGATTGATACATTTTAATTCATGCCTTATCCTTATCGACGTCGACCTTTTGATACTTTTACTATCAGTTACATCCTCGAATCTAGCATTGGTAATAGTATATATACGTCTTTCAAAATATGGTTGGAATTTATGCTTAAATTTCATACGGTTCCTTTCCTTATTTCTATAAAAAAAGTATAAACGATCCTATTTAAGCATTATGGTGGAAGCACTCCGTCGGATACGACGATGAGGGTTCCGGTTGATCCGATCAACGGAACAGCCTGCTCGTAAAATTAACATGTAAGTGGCTGAGCACTCCACAGACACGTGTACCCTTAACGCAGTTCTCGGGGATATTCAGCGTGACACAGAGAGTGACAAGGCCGGCCCTTTGAAATACAGGTACAACAGAAACAGGAAGTAAGAGTGAGAGAAAGTTGTGGTGAAAGAGTACAGCAGGGATCACCACCATCCCCTGCCGGAGCCTCGTGGAGCCTTAGGTGTTTTCGCTCAATAAACACTCACAACGCCCGGTCTGGGAATCGAAACCGCGATCCTACGACCGCGAGTCCGCTGCCCTAACCACTGGGCCAATGCGCCTCCTTAAGCATTATATTCATCTTACAACAGTATATTTAACCATGCTAGAGGATATTCATTTGCGGACTGTATGAATGAAATGGCTTATTCTATAGCTAACTCCATCCAATTTGGAAAATGAAGTAAAAATCTATATAGAATGCCTTTAAATGACACCAGAGAAAAAAAGATAACAGGAAACGACCCACTGGACATTAACACAAAGCAGAAACATAACTGCAGAACAAAATTTAATTTAAAGAAATTGAGAAGTATCCTTTGTCAGCTGCCTAACGTATGTTATCTTGATTTTGACTCCCAGTTATTATATTAATGATATTGAATATATTTTCTTGTCAGAGTAAATGAAATTTAGAACAGATAATTCATAGAACTCAAGTTCAGAACTAGTACCAGCATTTTATTTAACTTCAGCGAAGAGAACCAAACTCTACGTTTGTCAGTTTTTTCACATATGTTAATAGATAGCAAATGGCAGCGCACTTGAAAAACCGGTTTACTATCTTCGACTAGGAAGTTAGATGTATGCATTATATATATATATATGGGTGCGTACATGTGTGTGTGTGGTGTGTATTCATGTGCCATGTTGGACCGCTGAACTCTTTACCATTTTACTTTTAATTCTCTATTTATTTTCTCTTATTCCGTTTCTATTGAAGATCGTAGGCTCGAAACGTAAAGGACTTTTTCATTTTTCCCAAGCGTAAAACTAATACACTTGCTTGTTGTTCATACACCTGTCTTCGTCTTTTGTTTATCTATAAATTTCAACTATGCATGTATGTTTGAATATGAAAGTAAAAAGACGTTTTTCTTCAGGAAGTAATTCGCAACATTTAATATTTTATAACACACTTTTGCAATATATTATGGATTGTAAGTTAAAATATATTACACGGAACATTTGAAATTGATGAAAAGTTATTTAATAAGGTACATAAAAAGCCTAAACAATCAAGGAATAATGAAAGTAGTATGTAATGAATGTAGATAAAAACGGTTTAAAGTGAACGGAAATTTAATAAAAAAAGAAAGATGGGAAAGAAATAAAATTCATTAAAAAGAAACGAAAAGAAATGAAACTGAACGAAACAATGTGGAAATTGCAAGAATAAAATAATAAAGGAATATGTACAGAATATATTTTTGAGGGAAAAGGTAAATGTATAAAGTTAATAAGGAATTATGTAAATGTATAAAGAAAAGTCAAGACAAAAGTTGTCTGAAACAGGAGCATGATAAAGAGACTAGAAAGAACAAAATAGTAAAAATAGGTAATAATGAAAGAATACCTACAAATCTACACATAACAAACACACAGAGGAACATACAGATACACACATACATATATGTATGCATGTGCATGTATGTGTAATATATATGTGTGTGTGTGTGAGTGTGTGTGTGTGTGTGTGTGAGGCTGAGTGTATGTATTATATGTATATAGATCAAGATAAAGGGTGTGGCCATGCCAGTAATCTGAGAGAGGAATGAATGAAC
>NC_042997.1:26888395-26973395 GCF_006345805.1 Octopus sinensis
CAAACACACATACACACTCACTCACACACACACACACAGAGAATCCTTTTCATCGATAGTATAATAGGAGCAATTTTGCGCACAAGAGCAACATTCTTATTAGCTATTAAGATCAAAACGTCCATTAGCTAATAGAAGTAATACGCCTATTAGTTAATAGAAGTAAAACTATTATTACTGGAAATATTGCGATGATTCTGTCGAGACGTAGACGATATGATTAAGCTGAATTCAAATAATAATAACTCATTACTGAACGCACAGCTCAAAATACACACAGATTTCTATTTCAAAACAAGGTTTTCTAGACAAATGTACATAAGAGTTGGTGAAAAATTCGGTAAAGATGGGATTAGAGAGAAAATTAAGAAAACATTTTCGAGATATCAGCAAATTCAGTCGATGCTGTCAATGGGGTATATGTGTATGTGAAAAGTTGACATTATTACAGGATAGAGTTGATATACATATACATGTATTTAAGGCGGCAAGCTGGCAGAAACGTTAGCACGCCGGGCGAAATGCGTCGCCGTATTTCGTCTGCCGTTACGTTCTGAGTTCAAATTCCGCCGAGGTCGACTTTGCCTTTCATCCTTTCGGGGTCGGTAAATTAAGTACCAGTTACGCACGGGAGTCGTTTTAATCCATTTGTCTGTCCTTGTTTGTCCTCTCTATGTTTAACCCCTTGTGGGTAATAAAGAAATAGATAAAAATATACATGTATTTACACATGCATGCGTACATATCTATCTGTAAGTATCTATCTTGCTATCTAGATCCTCCCCTTTCTATCTCTCTTACTCACTCTATCTCTCACTGGACACACATACGCATAATCGTGTGGGGATAAGAGGGTGATAACCGATTTATTTGCTTTCGTTGATAGCTATTGGAGTGCAAGAAGCAATATATTTAAGAATAATAATGTGACAATCTTCAAAGATAATGTCCACAAACGACTCAGGAAATCAATCATTTAAATCATGCTATTGTATATTGTTTCAAGATAATACTGAGATCATTATTACTCTGCTAATTTCATATATTTCTACTGATATGGAAATGATAGATATCCATTTAGCATAATGGAGTTATTGGGAGCTAATTATGTTTTCGAGATTAAAAATAAATACTTTCACGCGAGGCTGTAGTAAAAATAACATTAATCTTTCGTCTCTGACTGCTACGCTGTCTGCCTGAAAACACCTATACGTATTCCGTATATATGCAGTTTCTATGCATTCATGTATGTATATACGTTCATTTAGTTACATTTTCAGTATTTTGAGGCGGCGAACTGGCAGAAACGTAAACGCGCCGGGCGAAATGCTTAGCGGTATTTCGTCTGTATTTACGTTCCGAGTTCAAATTCCACCGAGGTCGACTTTGCCTTTCATCCTCTCGGGATCGATAAATAAAGTACCAGTTTCGCACTGGGTCGATGTAATCGACTTAATCCGTTTGTCTGTCCTTGTTTGTCCCCTCTGTGTTTAGCCCCTTGTGGGTAGTAAATAAATATATATTTTCAGAATTTCCGACGAAGAGTAAAAGATTTTCTTTCTATCCCAGGAGTAAATGATGGGGAATATTAAACTAGTATACTTTCTGTTGATGTTTGTGTATGCATTCAATATTAAGGGGATTCTCTATATTTAGTCCAGGGCAGTCTGTTTCCCGAATGGCATTGTATATCGTTTTTGTGACCACGTCGCGTCATATCGGGAGGTAGTACTTTGATGACATTTTTGGATAGCTGCTAAACACAAGGGTGATGTGTTAGCACATCGCACAGATATATGACATAATGTGTCCTGTCCTTGGATTGCAAATGCATATTCTTCGAAGTGTGCTGTGATGTAGCGGCCACATGTCCAAGAGAGGTTTCTTTTCATGCCGATATCACTGTCTCCTTCATGGGCGGCAGAATCATGAGCATGTCGGACAATTGCTTAGCGGTATTTTGTCTGCTGTTGTCTGCCGTTGCGTTGTGATTTCAAATTCCGCCGAGGTCGACTTTGCCTTTCATCCTTTAGGGGTCAATAAATTAAGTACCAGTGACGCACTGGGGTCGATGTAATCGACTTAATACTTATGTCTGTCCTTGCTTGTCCCCTCTATGTTTAGCCCCTTGTGGGCAATAATGAAATAGCTGCACGTTCGGAGTTCCCATTCCACCGGGGTCGAATTTGCTTTTCATCCTCTCGAGGTCGATAAAATGAGTACCAGTTGAAAATTTCAGGCTTTATGCTTATAATAGAAATAGTATTACTGTTCAATTATTCGGGAAACATACCCATACATGGTTCTTTGTTATTACGCTGAGCGTTTCACATTTAGGTGTTCGTGGAAGTATCTTAGTTCGGCTGTTTTGTGATTGTATGGGAGCTCATCAGGAAGAGAATGCTCCTTGAGGAGCTCACTGAGGATGTTGTTCTCTTCTCTTATCAGCACTAAGTTAATGTATTTATTTTTGCTGCTTTTGTTTAGCAAGTGCTATCTGAAAGAGATTATACGACATTCAAAGGCTGTCTGCACTAATCTCAAGTCTCTGCCGCATTTATCTCCCATTATGTGGATATCACTATTTCAGAGATTTGCAGTTGAAGTCAGTATCTTGCGGGTTTAACGTCTATGGAGTGTATGTCTCCTACAGATCAGTAGTATGTATGTATGTATGTATGTATGTATGTATGTATGTATGTATGTATGTATGTATGTATGTATGTATTTACGCATGTATGTTTGTATGTATGTATGTATTATGTATGTGTGTGTGTGCATGTATGTTTACCTACATGCATTCTTATATATTTATATCTGTGTGATTGTATTTGTGTATGAGCTATGTTTGTTAGCGTACTCAAGGCTTCATAGCAAATTTCAGTTATTGATTTTATCGTCTAAATTCTATAAAATGTCAATAATTTAAGCGGAATTTCATATGTAATCAACAACACCACATTTTAATCACGAAAACGTTTGGAAAATATTCGATAAATTAAATAAAAGCAAAGCAAAACATCGATTTATAGTTGGTATATAGACTGCTTGACTAACGTAAAGTGAGTTTGATGTCCTTAATTATCGTTTAAAAATATAGTCTTAGCGATATTTTTATGGAAAAAAATAAAAGATCGAAATCAAATTATCTTGTTTGGCGACAGCAAAGCAGTTATTACTGTCAAAGGAATTTGATTTTAATGGCATATTTAGTGTAGGAAGGCAGCGCCGTTTGAATGCATCTGTGGCTAGGGGGAAGTTAAGTGAGGAAAGAACCAAACAACTGTCCTGATGATTTCAAGAACGTGGAATCTGCCCAAGACGCCCGAAGGCCTGGTTGTACTGTTGTTAAACCCAGGAAGGGAATAGGTCCTAAATTATCTTCAGACTGCAGAACTGGACCGAAATGATTTCAGCAATTTTGAATAATATTAAATGCAACTAGATATTAAGTTGTCGTGTTAATTTGCGCAGTGTATTAAGTATTCGATCGATAATATCATTGTTTGCTGTTATTTTCTATAAAGAGATTGTTAATCAACTGAAAATTTATAGAATTTGGAAAGTATAAAGTCACTTGCAACTTGAACTGAAAACATTTCTCTCGTTTGATTTGGATTCTTACAACGAAATAGTAATATACTGATCATTCAGTTCATTTCTAAAGCCTAAAGTTAACTTATAACCATGTGTGATTAGTACCATAGAAAACTGAATACCAAACAACGATGAATTGTTTACACAGACATGAATGAAATGAAACAAAATTTCTAAGAATAGCCTTGTTATTTGAGATTTATGCGTTATTTATATAAATGATAAACTCTATTTCGACATTTTTTGTTTTGTTGACAAATAAACATACAATTGCGCCTTCTGACATCAAAATTGTTTGAATTCTATTTCAACACTTGTATTTATTAATAAACCTTGTATGAAAGAGGAGCTATTTACGTGAGACCCAGTCTATAAATGTTTTGTTGCAAATAAATGCTCAAATCAATTATAATACAAGCTTAAACAGATCGGTTTAAATAGGTTCCTGACACGGACCAATCTAGTCAATTCAGTGCCAGCGTTATTAGAGGCAGCATTAAACCATGAACTAAATTTAGATTAGTTTAAACAAAATTATGCGCAGGTGAGTTGATATAGATATCAGCAAACAGGAATTGACACTTTTCGGTTACGAATATTTAGCTTGTGGTAGGTTCGAAATGAATCTTAAATCCTTGTGTTTGATGAGTGCAACAATTACAATAGTAGATATAGATAAAGAAGAAAAAATGTGTGGAAATAAGAGAATATACTGAGGGGAACTTAGTATAGCAAGAAGCACAAAATATGAATTTACTATTCCGTGTCTTTTAGCAAACTCTCTTTCTCTCTCTCTCTCTCTCTCTCTCTCTCTCTCTCTCTCCCCCTCTCTCTCTCATCCATAGCTGATAAACTATTTACCTTTCATGTATTTGTTGAAATAAACAATTATTTCTGGTCCCTTCCGAAGTATCCTATATGTATAAAGAAAATCGATAGCTAATCGATTCCCAGAAATAAAGGATCATTGTGTGTTACTTTTATTTATAAGCGAGGTCAGTCCTTCAGCAGCAGACCCATGATCTGAACATTGTCGTCACGTTTGAGTACATCTTTCATCAAAGGCATACCAACTGTGAATATTTGGACTCTTATTCCAATGTCATATATGCACCTATGAGTAAATTATCTTCCTTTATTCTTTTATTCTTTTATTTCTTTCAGTCATTTGACTGTGACCATGCTGGAGCACCGCCTTTTAGACGAAGAAATCGACCTCGGTACTTATTCTTTGTAAGCCTAGTACTTATTCTAACGGGCTCTTTTGCCGAACTGCTAATGTTAAGGAAACATAACACACTAATATCGGTTGTCAAGCGATGGTGTGGGGACAAACACAGAGACACACACACAAATATATATATATATATATATATATATATATATATATATATATATATAATATATATATATATATGTATGTATACGACGGGCTTCTTTCAGTTTCCGTCTACCAAATCCACTCACAAGGCTTTCGTTGACTCGACGCTGCGGTAGAAGACACCTGCCCAAGGTGCCACGCAGTGGGACTGAACCTGGAACTATGTGGTTGAGAGGCAAGCTTCTAAACTCAGTCACGCCTATGCCTATATGATTTTTTTTTAAATGGTCTAGCATGTGATTGGCGATATATTTGGCTGCTATTTCTTGCAGACCCAGACGTGAACTTACGACTGTACTCGTTGGTTTCTCGCATCAAGTAGTATTGATAGATGTCGGATTAACGACTTATGTGTCACCAGTTCATCACTTCTCAACTTGTCACTAGCATCATCACTGAGCTGCTTACTTACTGCGCTAGAGATATACATTATCTTTCAACAGCCTCCTGTGGAATCTGTGAAAATCATTAGCACGCACGTGGCTGAAAGCTCACTATAAATTATGAGAGCGTCAGATGTGTTCACGAAGGCTGAAATTTAATTCCACCATAGTTTGTTGATGTTATTGCTCTTATTATTACTGCTGCAGTTGTTTTTATTGCTGCTGCTGCTGCTGCTGTTGCTATTTTTGTTGTTGTGGTTGTTGTTGTTGTTGTTGTTCTTCTTGATTTCGGTGTTGTTCTTTTTGGTATCGTTGCTGCTATCTCTGTCGATGTGACTGCAGTTATTAAGCCCCCACATTAGTACTCATTTAAATAGCGTGACCAACATGATATATTTACTTGAGTATTGTATCTAGGGCTATATAACCTAATTCAAAAATTCCTTTTCAAAAATGCAGGTAAGGTGTGATTTGAGATAAATGAAACACGTATTACAAGAAGCATGTATTTCCTTTGTGCTGCTTCGTTAACAAATGGGGAACACGTCACGAATTTCTGTAACAGGTGTGCTGCTCACGCTAGATAGTAATCTTCTCAACAAAGCTGCTAGAGCTCGATCGCTAATTTTAAGAAGATAGAAGGTATCGATGTGTGGTTACGAAAAACGCATTCTTACCACGTGGTTTCGGGTTCGACTTCGTTACACAATACCTTGGCAGTAGAATGTCATGTGAGTGAATTTAGGTGTCGGAAACAGTGGAGAGCGCACGTCTCTTGTGTGTGTGTGTGTGTGTGTGTGTGTCTGTCTGTATGCATGTATGCATGTATGCATGTGTGTGTGTATGAAACAAGTTTAAAATAATGGTTATTACATATTTTTCCTTTGTTAGCCTGGTATTCCAACATAGAGCTTATGAAGTATTCCGTCCGGATTGATGATCCTTGACTATTTGTTATGTATATATATATATATATATATATATATACAGGGGAAGGAGTGGTTGTGTGGAGGTAGCTTGCTTACCAACCACATGTTTCCGGGTGGCACCTTGGCCAAGTGGATTTGATAGACAGAAATTGAAAGAACCCCGTCGTATATATATATATATATATATATATATATATATATATATATAAATCAGCCGAAATTGCGAAGATGATCCGGTTCTTGACTGAAGATTAAAGGCTTCGAATGACTCGTCAGTGTTTTTTGTATCGTCTTCTGGATGTTTTGCGTTCTTGTCCCATTTATTATGTATGGATTAAAACAGTTTGATTCATGCGTATATATATATATTCAAAATGTAACCACATGTGAATCGTTGGCGATTTCTTTTCCTCCGTCTATAGGACCTTTCTCTGTTTCTTAAGGAGATCTTAGCTTGAAACATTAAACCATCTTTCTTTCGTTCCCTGAGCATCTGCTAATACCTTACATGTAGCATTTCCTTGCGCTGTTTTATTTTGTGTTTGTTATTTTTTTTTTTTGGGGGGGGGGGTAACTATCTATCTATCTATCTGTCTATCTATCTATCTATCTATCTATCTATCTATCTATCTATCTATCTATCTATATATATATATATATAGGCGCGGAGTGACTGTGTGATAAGTAGCTTGCTCACCAACCACATGCTTCCGGGTTCAATCCCACTGCGTGGCATCTTGGGCAAGTGTCTTCTACTATAGCCTCGGGCCGACCAAAGCCTTGAGAGTGGATTTGGTGGACGGAAACTCAAAGAAGCCCGTTGTATGTATGTGTATATATATATATATATATATATGCTACGTTTATATATATTTGTTTTGCAAGATGTTTGATGTGAAATCGTGCGTTGAAACAGATATTGTTGTATTTATTTATTGGCTAAACTGACAAAATGACCATTCCTAAATACAACACTATATATATTTTTATATATATATATATATATATATATATATATATATATATATATATATTATATATATATATATATATTATATATATATATATATATATATATATATATATATATATATATAATATATATATATATATATATATATATACATATATAGAAACAAGAAATATGTAGTTCTTATTCCAATACGTTACAAGTAACGATAAAAACATTGAAGAAACAAAAGAAGCAAGATGACATAAATGTATTGCTACCAGATACATCTCCGATGAAATAAAAAAAAAAACAAACTAATTCCCGTTTTTACCCAGACTGTGTTTCAATTACTATGTTCATGTATTTCGCAGCACAGATTTTTGCTCTGTACTTTCTTATTTCAGAAATAATGAGCAGCGAGTGTTACTCGATATCATTAAGTGTCTAGTCCGACTGTCTACCGGATGTGCGAAAATCAGCTGGCCAATGTATGCAGTGTGTGTTTGCATAAATGTATGTGAATGTATACATACCTGTGTTCGCATATATACTGAGATTTGTGCTCACACAATCAAATAAATACGCACGCGTACACACATACACACGCACGCACCCCCACCATATATACTGGCATGAATGCAGATGTCTACGTATATATGTGTGTCAGTATATATATATATATATATATATATATATATATATATATATATATATGTTGGTATTATTGAAGCTGTCCACATATGTACACGTACCATGAATATATATTTCTTTATTACCCACAAGGGGCTAAAGATAGAGGGGACAAACAAGGATAAAGTATTAAGTCGATTATATAGACCCCAATGCGTAACTGGTACTTAATTTATCGACCCCAAAAGGATGACAGGCAAAATCGACCTCGGCGAAATTTGAACTCAGACATAACGGCAGACGAAATACGGCTACGCATTTCGCCCGGCGTGCTAACGTTTCTTATTTCTTTATTGCCCACAAGGGGCTAAACACAGAGGGAACAGACAAGGACAGACAAACGGATTAAGTCGATTACATCGACGCCAGTGCGTAATTGATACTTAATTTATCGACCCC
Source organism: Octopus sinensis (assembly GCF_006345805.1). Classification (NCBI taxonomy): domain Eukaryota; kingdom Metazoa; phylum Mollusca; class Cephalopoda; order Octopoda; family Octopodidae; genus Octopus; species Octopus sinensis. The sequence continues at coordinate 26,896,727 of NC_042997.1, forward strand.
GAAACGATGAAAGGCAAAGTCGACCTCGGCGGAATTTGAACTCAGAACGTAACGGCAGACGAAATACGGCTACGCATCTCGCCCGGCGTGCTTAACGTTTCTGCCAGCTCAAATGATATATGCGTGTATGTTCACATGTGTTTGAACATGTACATGTATATAGCGCTCAAATGATGTGAATTTACACTCCGAAGTTTGTGCGTGTGTGGTTCTAATGAACTGATACAAATTACATGACGCAATATAGTTGAATTTTTTTTTTTCAGTTTATATTTATCTAATTTAATCTTCAATTTAATCACAGTTTTATGTTACGAAGCGTGACGTAGTCAATGAAACTATAGCGAAAAGTACTTTCGTATCTTCCGTTGATTTTTTTCTATGTAAACCTAAATAACTTGCAGCACTTTTACCAGTTGACCATGAATGTTAGTGTAGGTGAGTGAGTATGAGTATGTGCAGGTATGTATGTACGTATGTATGTATGTACGTATTATATATGTATGTATGTATATATGTATGTATATATGTATGTATGTATATATGTATGTATGTATATATATATGTATTATATATGTTTGTATGTGTGTATGTATGTATGTATGTATGTGTTTATGTATGAATGCATGCATGCACGCATGTGTGTATCTGTGTGTGTGTGTGTGTGTGTGTGTGTGGTGTGTGTGTGGTGTGTGTGTGTGTGTGTGTGTATAAATATATCACGTGTGCTCGGAGTAATATTGACAGCTTTCATAAATATAGAAAAAACCACAATATCATATGAAAATATTTTTTGAAAATTAAAAAATAACAACTAGATCCTGGCTGGGAGATTACAATTTACTCAATGTAGTACTTATTTCTTTACTACCCACGAGGGGCTACACACTGAGGAGACAAACAAGGACAGACAAACGGAGTAAGTCGATTATATCGACCCCAGTGCGTAACTGGTACTTATTTAATCGACCCCGAAAGGATGAAAGGCAAAGTCGACCTCGGCGGAATTTGAACTCAGAACGTAGCGGCAGACGAAATACCACTAAGCATCCCGCCCAGCGTGCTAACGTTTCTGCCAGCTACTCAATGTAGTACCCCTCAGCTTCTGACACGGCTCCAGAACCTAGTACATGCTATCCTCACTGCGTCCCTGGGAAGATCTTCGAAGACCTCCTTGATCTTGGCCTGCAAAACCACCTTTTGGTGTCCTTTTCAACAGCACCCTACACATAATAATCCATGGTATAACAATTGGGGCAATATGGAGTATAGAAAACGCAGCTGGCAAGTTGTAGAAATTCTCAAAGTCTTTAGTATTTATGCTCTCCAACGCCTTGGATTATTATCTGTTCCCACCCACGGTTCACTTTTTACGCTCGCGACACTTCATAATCCGAGAGGAAGGGGGAAGCTTCAGAGAAAGAAATCTTCGCCGCGAAGTACTCCTTCAACGAATATACATACATACATACATGTGCGTGTATGTGTGTTTTTGTGTATGTGCGAGTATGTTTATTTTGTGGTATAAAATCAGAAAATGCATGTGTACATAATCCATGCCGTATATTTATGCAATCTATATTCATATGCCTCCAAAACTATCCCAGTTGATAAATGCTTCACAATCTCGATGATGTTATGGTCGTACTTTTACATGCATGCGACTATAATGGAAGCACTCCGTCGGTTACGACGATGAGGGTTCCGGTTGATCCGAATCAACGGAACAGCCTGCTCGTGAAATTAACGTGTAAGTGGCTGAGCACTCCACAGGCACGTGCACCCTTAACGTAGTTCTCAGGGATATTCAGCGTGACACAGAGAGTGACAAGGCCGGCCCCTTGAAATACAGGTACAACAGAAACAGGAAGTAAGAGTGGAGTGAGAGAAAGTTGAGGCGAAAGAGTACAACAGGGGTCGCCACCACCCCCTACCGGAGCCTCGTGGAGCTTTTTAGGTGTTTTCGCTCAATAAACAGACACGACGCCCGGTCTGGGAATCGAAACCGCGATCCTCCGACCGCGAGTCCGCTGCCCTAACCACTGGGCCATTGCGCCTCCACGCGACTATAATATGTGCATAGGCATGTGCATTGCAAACACCATTTTAGTTAATTCAGCAGCATTTTATGTGTACATATCGATGATTATTTATTACCCATAAACTTGTGCGTATGTGTATGAAATCGAAGCCTGCGCTATACAAACTGATATGCGCGTGAATAAATAAAAGTGCAAATATATCCATATTCATATGAGCGCAAGCATATATAAGCATATATTATGGCTAAAATGGAAAAATTTTGAAACACATTGATCTCCATTTAACCTCAGTAGACTTAAATCTTATGGTAAATAAAATTTCTTTAAATAGTAATCTAGCCTCTTTATTCTTTATCGTCTCTTCTATGTAGTTAAACATACAATCTCAATGCCACTCGGTTGTGTCATGAAAAAAAAAAATTATTGGAAAGTAATATTTCATTTAATTTCACGATATTATGAAGAATATCGACTGACTTTATCATTTAATCACAGCCTTGTAAGAAATACCAACCATTAAACTCGGTCTCTGAAAGATTCCAATATGTATTTTGTCGTATTCATGTTCTTCATTAAAAATTAGGATAAACTAACTTATACATACACACACATACGAAACAATTACGCACATATGCAGACACACACTTACACAATACAATGTTCCCACCATTTAGCTATGTTCATACTGATATGCAAATTAAAGGAATATAACGAGTTTTTCCGCACCCTATTAACGATGAACGTCTTGCTCCGAACATGTTCACTCAAAGACATTTTTACATTGCTTATTCTCGTTTTCATGATATTATTAATATATATATATATATATATATATATATATATATATATATATATATATATATATATATATATTATGATATGTAGAAAAATACAAACTGTGACAAGAACGCATAACACTTAGAAGACGATACAACAAACACAGACAGGACATTCGAAGCCTTCAGTCTTCAGTCAAGAACCGGATCATCGTAGTAATTTCATATATATGTATGTATGTATATATGAATATATATTATATAAGAGGGAGAAAAATAATTTGTTTTGTGGCTGGTTATATCATTTTTTTCTCCTGATCTTAATTTTGGAAAGCAAACGAGACTTAGATTTGTTTCCATTTATCAATATTTCTATTGAAGGAAATAGTGTTGTAGAATTATTATAATTATCCTTATTTGAAAAAGCGCCTCATGATTTTGAAGTGTATCTCATTTAGATTTTTTCATATAACATGTATACTGTATGTACATACGTTTTTAGTATATATGAATGTGTGTGTGTGGGGGGGGGGGGTGAGGGTAAGAGAGAGGGAGAAGGAAAGTTAGAGAGAGAGAGTACTCAAGGAGGAAAGGTCGATGTCCCTGAACTTTCGTTTCTCATTGTCTTTGAGACTGGAAAGAGGAGAGGATTTTATCTCAAAGTGGAGTCCTAATCCGAACGTTTGCAACATAACGAACTCAGTTGGAATCACTGAAGGTCTAAACGATTCTGTTTAACTTGATAACAGTTTAGGTTTAAAACACCCTAGTGTCTTCGAAACTCAAGCCCTAGGCTCTTACTTTCTTTTGTCGACCCCAACAGAATAAAAGTTACTACTGGTTTCACATTCTAGCACAAGACCAGAAAGTTTGGAGGATAAAAGGCTAAGCTAGTCTCAGTGGGATTTGAACTCAGAACATAAGAATGGACAAAATGCCGTTAAGCATTTTGTCCGGCGTGCTAACGATTCTACCAACTCACCGCCTTCGAGTAAAACGTAATAATGACACTAGTGTGAATCGCATTAATCCTTCAGAAAGTCGAAGAAATACCAGAAAGCGTTCATTTCTCAAATCATATCTATAATTAATAATATAATTAATGATATTACCAGCCCACCTGAACACAGAGGATCAAAGGTTTCCAAGATATTGCGTGTATTCACGTGCTAGAAATTTGAAATTACAACCAATTATTTTCAAAATGGAAGGCGATAGCAGAAAGTCTAGCGTTTAATTATCCTTAAAGAATGATATGTTCTCCCCTAAACATGGCTGAGATAGACAGAAATTAAATATCACCACTAAGAACTGTTATTTGAACGGCTCTAATCAGGGTTCACATTATTGCTAGCGCTTTTGCAGAGATTAAGCTTACACAGCTACCTTATTGGTCACATTCTTCTCGCCAGTTTGGATCGACACATGGTGTTCATTGTCATCATCCACCATCTGGTTTACGAATATACTAATAAAATGCGGAGTTGAATGACCTAATGTCCCTGTAAACATACAGAAACTAGATTTAGAATATACATAGGACGAAACTTAACATCAAATAATATGTATATGTATCAAAGTAAATAAGACGGTACATACGACATATGGTTTCGGAGATTTTATGTTGGCGTTTGGAATCTACTTGAAAATTTGCCAAGCAACAAAAGATGTCTAGACGTTTTTACTGCAAAAAATTAAGATGTGGTGGATCTATTGTATATTTGAATTCTTTTATTTAGAACAATTATCTAACCCGTTGAATGATTGCAAATGAACTCAAAATTGTTTGCAATTTTTAATTATTTTCTCTGTAATGCTACATTGAGATATCAAACAAAAGAGGTGACGGGTTGACTTATTGATAAAGGTTTTACATACATTTCATAGTGAGATATTAAATTGGCGTAATATTAACAAAATTGAATTATCGTACCATGTGTAATATATGTTTTAATGAAACATTGCGTATATAGAATACGAGGCGTAAGAATATGTACAAGTGTGTGTTTGTGTGGGTGTGTGTACATATGTATGATGCATGTGTGTACATTCGTATATGTGAGATGTATTTGTGTGTATGATTTTCTCTCTCCAAGCGTTGGGTCAGTGAAAGGGCTGATTTAAAAACAGACACAACAACCATCTTTCAACCTCTAGATACCCCAAGAAGAAATATGCAACATCTATTACGGCAATAATCTAGAAACTTCAGGACGAGAATGTCAGCTGCAACATCAAACAGATGACAATTTCTGTGACCAAAACCATGCATTAAATGGTAAAAAAAAAAAAGATGTTTAATACGCTCGCTTGAAAAGCTGAATTTCATAAATAAAATGTAAACCCTAAGAAAAACCAGGAGCGTGATTTTCTTCATATTCGCATCTTAAAAAGTACACCTTAGCAGAACTTAACCATAAACCAGCAGACACATCATAAACCATTCAAGAGTTGGTTTATTTTATTTTGATATCCATAATATGAGTTATATTTGCAGTATATTTATGAACCGTTTGTACGTTTTAACAGCTTGATAAATGGCAAAATTTCACTGACAGAAATATCAACAGATAATTATACCGCATTTCGTACGCAACCATAATTATACCGCATTTCATACGCATACTGTACCGAGGAGTACAATAACTATTCTTTAACTGAATGTAATTTGTAATTTGAAGGGAATTTTTCTGATACTTCTAGGAAGTCGACTGACTTCGGTAACCCTTAATGATCTGAGCGCCTGTTTTTCATTAAATTAAGCAATTTATGGAAAATAATACATTTGCTAACATGAGTCAACTATTTCTTTATGTTCTATTATGCAAACATTTCTTAACTGATCTGGTAAAACCATTTTTCCGACTTTGAAATGTTTTGCGTTTGCGAAGGCTACACTTTAGCAATCAACTCGGTTTTCAAAAGTATTTCAACTGGATTGCAACTTACTTCTTTGCTTCCTCCTCTCAAACTCGGAAATCCGGTGTTCACGTTATTGGCAATTAGACTTTTGTGATTGACTTGCAGGAACACAGCTATGGATATTTCATTGGTTTAGTTTTATAACGTTACCACATTGCAATATGAACCTACAAAGCAATTACAAATGTTCAGATTTAAAAGGCTTTCATAATTAATTCATTTTCTGCAACATAGGCGCAGGAATGGCTGTGTGGTAAGTAGCTTGCTAACCAACCACATGGTTGCGGTTTCAGTCCCACTGCGTGGCATCTTGGCAAGTGTCTTCTGCTATAGCCTCGGGCCGACCAATGCCTTGTGAGTGGATTTGGTAGACGGAAACTGAAAGAAGCCTGTCGTATATATATATATATATGTGTTTGTGTTTGTGTGTCTTTGTTTGTCCCCCTTGCATTGCTTGACAACCGATGCTGGTGTGTTTACGTCCCCGTCACTTAGCGGTTCGGCAAAAGAGACCGATAGAATAAGTACTGGGCTTACAATAGAATAAGTACTGGACTCGACTAAAGGCGGTGCTTCAGCATGGCCGCAGTCAAATGACTGAAACAAGTAAAAGAGAAAACAGAGAGATACTTTTGCAAAATCTTATTTAAAGAGCAACAGCAGTAATGCGAAGGTACCATCATTTTTGATATCTATATCAAAACCCTCTTCTTAACCTTTCGAGACTCGGGAAAATACCTTCGTTTGGCCACTTAAAGAATTTATTGTCGCATTATAGTTCATACTCAAGAATAATAATTGAGAAAATATAAAATAAATAGTTTTCTAATGATATTGATTGCAACAGTTATTTCCGATAAAACTAATATTTATACACAGTAATTGGTAAATTTGACTGTCACTTCTAATAATCTTCCTTATTAGATTTCGATTCCATTTCCCATAAAAGTAACTGAATTGTCAATATAATTGCTATTTTATAGTTTATATTACTTTATTGGAATAACAAACAAAACGATTGACCAACAGGGAGAAAAAGAAAAGTGACAATCCTAACAGAATTCATAAAAGAAATATTAACCAAGAACCACACTTAAAAGCAGTAATATAGTTTTAAGAAGATTATAATTCAGCTACTGTATAAACATTAATATTTTTATATATATCCAGTAGTTTGTGTTCCGTGGTTACAGGTGTACCAAAGGATTAAAAAGTAACATTTTATAGCAATAGTTAAAAATTTGGTTAAATGTAAGGCAAAATGCTTGCACTGTGCATATATGCTGAATATTTTCCAATCGTTTAACTAACAAGAAACCCTAGCTATGCCCTTGCTTAACCTCAAATTGATCTGAATGGGCAAATCAATTGCATTGAAGTTAGTTTCTCTTTTTCATCCCACGGTATATTCAATGCATCAGTACAGATATAAAATTGAAAACAATTCCTATTAATCTCTCTATATATAAACGGCAGTTTGTCTGTCTGTGTTCCTGTCAGGTTGTGCCCTCACCCTGACCACGACTTTCAACTGATTCTGATGAAACTTGACACACACATAGCCCAATGTCATAATTCAAAACTAACGCAGCGGAAATTTTGAAAAGTTCCCCCAGTTCTGAAAAAAACTGTTGGGGGTAAAGTCTCAAATGTAATTTCTTCCTGGGAGGAATTGGTTGGGTTGAATTATCGATAGCTGTTTGATACTTATTTGGGAGTGAAGAGAAGACATTGCAACCTACACATGCGCCTTCGTTCCCTAGAGGGAAAGGACTAGATTGGGATTAGTCCTTTTTAAGAGTCCCTACTAGGGGCTCTTAAATACCCGGGCAAAGCCGGGCTATGCTGCTAGTACTAAATAAATTTGAGATAGACGCAGGCGTGAGTGTGTGGTAAGAAGCTTGTTTCCAAACCATATGGTTCTGAGTTTAAGTCTTGGGCATGTCTCTTCTACTATAGCCTACAAACGCCTTGTGAGTGTGTTTGGTAGACGGAAGCTGAAAGAAGCCCGTCGTGTATATATATATATATATATATATATATATATATATATATATATATATATATATATATATATATAAGGAAAATAAGTCGAAGTAGAAAAAGAGTAATTTTATCATGAAAAGCAATTTAGTACCGGTTTCAGTCAGTTAGACTTTTTCAACTTAGTCAGTTTGTTAGTTTGAAGGGGGTATGCATTCTAGTGTGTCTCGGGTGGCATGAATTGAATGGTAGATATTGCTTAGAGTCCATGGGCTTAGAGTATATGTCTTTTTCTATTACGGTGTTAAATTTCTTAATGAGGATGTCGAAGATGAGAGTTTGTTGATGGCTATATTCCATCGTGAATTGACTGTTTACATCACGTCCATTTATAAGTGCTTGAAATTCTTTAAGTCTCTCTATACTTTCATGCCAAACAATGAAACAGTCATCCAGGTAAATTTTCCAGTTATTTTCTATGTAGAGGGAGAATGGTTTGCCATATTTTTCTAGTACTTTACGATAAATACTAATTTCTAGATATCCCATGACTAGGTTAGCAAAGGAGAGGGCCATTCTGGTATCCATCGCAGTCGCCGAGTTTTGTCGATAAAAGTTGTTTTTGAAGACAAAGTAGATTTTCTCCAAGATGAATTTTAGCCCTTCTATCACGAATTCTTTTTTGATGCGATGTGGGTGTTCGTTGCCGTAATTCTCTAGTCAGAATTGAATTGCCTCTGTTCCTAGGTTGTGGGGGGATATTAGAATAGAGGTTGAGTACATCGAAGGATACTAGTAGGGTGTCTTTGTTTATTGTTTCAGGAAGGTGATTGAGTATATCCATGTAGTAACTTATGTAGCCTTTGACATGCTTGAGGTATGGTTTTAAGAAGGTATCTAAACTGTTACTGAAGCGGTGGGTTTCACATGCGGGGCTTCTATGACAGGTTTCAATTTGAGGTCATAGGGAATTGATTATTATGTCTGTCACTTTCCTGCATGTGTTACTCATTTTTTTCACTTTTGTGTATCTTGGGAATACCGCAGAAATAACAGGTTTTACTTTGGAAATTGGTCATATAGTCGTATTTTTTGTCGGTGAGCCCTTCTCTGTATAGGTTTCACATGGATTTTAGGTCTCTCATTATTTTCTGCTCACTGTAGTGTTGGGCCTTTTCATATGTTGTCTTCTAATATGGATAGTACTAGAGTTATACAGTATACCGCGTCCATTAAGACAACTGCACTCTCTTTATCAGCCTCTTTCATTGTTATTGTTTTGTCATCTTGTAATTCGTACCGGTCAAGTGTATGTATGTTAGTATCTGTGTTTGTCGCCCCACCATCACTAGGCAATCGATGTTGGTGTATTTACGTCCATGTAACCTATTGTTTCGGCAAAAGTGACCGATAGAATAAGTACTACACTTACAAAGAATAAATCCTGGGGTCAATTCGTTCGACTGGCCTCAGTCAAATGACTGAAACAAGTAAAAGAGTAAAAGAACAATACCTATGAACTTTTGCATCAGCTTTTAGTTTGATAAGAGAAAATATACAGTGAGGGAGCGAGAGAGAGATAGAGAAAGAGAGAGAGAGAGAGAGAGAGAGAGAGAGAGAGAGAAAGAGAGAGAGAGAGAGAGAGAGAGAGAGAGAGAGAGAGAGAGAGAGAGAGAGAAACTTGTAGAGTTCGGCGGTCTAAATATATATATATATTAAAATTATAATTCAGGGTATCTAAAAGATACCGCCACGCTTGAAATAGCAGCCAAACCTTGACTCTAAAATCACATTAAAATTGTTTTAGAGTCAAGTTTTGGCTGCTATTTCAAGCGTGTTGGTATCTCTTAGATACCCTAAATTATAATTTTAAAAATAATTATTACCATTGAAGGTTTTTATTCCCATGTTGGCCACTTGATAAGATCGATATTTAAATTAACAATCTTATCCTTATATGTATATATATATATATATATATATAATATATATATATATATATATATAACCAGATGTAAAAGGGATAAAAAAATCAGGCAGATATCAATAAAGCACTCGATGTCAAACGAAATTGGTTAACTATATCAAACTTGATAACTTTGTGCTGGCGTATTTTCGGTTGTATTAAATTGACTAATATCTTCCATATCCGAAGATGCTGATACAACAGAAACGTTCGTCGGTATTGTATGATGGAATCACCAATTAAAGATGTGATTTTTTCCGTTCTTATTTTTATGTGTGTATGTGTGTATGTGTGTGCACGCGCGCGCGCGTGTGTACGAAATATCAAGCGAGTACTGGGGGCAAATTATTCGACCATACACTCTCCAAATTTCGGTCTGATGGTTATGTTCGTAAATTCAGATTGGAAAAAATAGTAACAAGCAGGATTATATGAGATACAGTAGCTGTACTTCTAATTCAATGATCTATTTATAATCTCTCCTTGTATGAATACAACAGTTGTCAAATGATGTAATTCCTGTTAAAATGTTTAGAATTATTGAAAACGTGATAGATAATACAGGGGTACAGGGAGGTAAATGAAATGAAGGATTGACGGAAATTATATATCGAAATCAAGCGGAGATAAAATTGAACTGTTGTATGAAGGAAAATTGTAAAAGAACATTGCAGTGATAACGCAAATTGAATATGTTCCGTTATGCAGCAGAAATACATGCACCCTTAATGTAAACATGTAATATATATTTTATCAGATATTTCTTTGAAACTACATCAACAATCATGCATGATAGCTTCTTCCCGAAGTGTCATTGATGAATGTTGTTTTAATATGTACATTGTGAAAACAGATAGGGTATCTAATCGCAATTGAAATTAATGTGTCTTTTTTTTTATATACTCTATCTATCTATCTATCTATCTATCTATCTATCTATCTATCTATCTATCTATCTATCTATCTATCTATCTATCTATCTATCTATCCATCTAACTATTTATCTAAGTTCCTGTTTCGGGAATACTATTTTACAGTACTTTTCAATTTTCATGCACGCCTCAAACAATTGTACATCTACAAACAATTTTGGAGTGCTGGAATACACATATGTACTTCACGCGGACACAGTTTGTATTATAACCCTATCTACGTAAATACTACGTATTGCATAAATATGTAAATGGTTTATTATAGCTTAGATGTCAGTCACACGAGTGCTACATGGCAGTTTGTTCTACCATGCATTCGGTGGTAACTTTAGGTATTTTAAATCCCTAGCATACATAGGTATTCTTCGGGCTGTCCCGTCCTTGACCCCTCGACCACCTGAAACATCGGTAATTTAACAGCTTGTTTTGATTTTCGGGGAATTAATCAGAGGTAACATGAAATCGTGCGCCTTGCACACACCGCGGGTCCGAACAAGAATCGAAGGCAAGCAAGATCTTATGGCGGGTAGTCCCACCTTCATGAATATGTGAGGATGTGTACTCTATATATATGTATGTGTAAAGGCGGCGAGCTGGTATATGTATATGTAAAGGCGGCGAGCTGGTAGAAACGTTAGCACGCCGGGCGAAATTCATCTGTCGTTACGTTCCTAGTTCAAATTCTGCCGAGGTCGACTTTGCCTTTCATCCTTTCGGGGTCGATAAATTAAGTACCAGTTACGCACTGGGGTCGATGTAGTCGACTTAATCCCTCTGTCTGTCCTTGTTTGTCCCCTCTGTGTTTATTTAGCCCCTTGTGGGTAGTAAAGAAATATATATGTATGTGTGTATGTATACATGTGTTTGTGTGTGCGTGCACTTGCTGGAATATATGTATTGCATGCATATTTGTATTATATTAAATATTTGTTTCGCTGGATCCTTCATACGAATCCAAATGTTGGATGAGATATCACTATAGTTTGCAGGCGACCTCTATCGCTTATATAACCCCAGTGCGAAAGACGATTACACACACTCATACACGCGCATGCATACACACATACAAAAACACAGTGTCTTATACGCAACTGTTTACACGGATTTGTAAGGGATATTCTGACGGGAAATCTAATGTATATTTTCTAGACAAATTGAGACGATTGTATATAGATTTTTTTTTTTAAATCCCTGTCTGTTCAGTGTTTAATCACGATTCCCATTTACTTGGCGATCTTTTGTTGGACTAAGAATATGTAAACAAATGAGAGATTTTCATGCTGACGACGTTTATAATATTAATAAAGTTTGTGTAACTATCGAACACCGTATGGCTGCTCGCCAATAGTTATGCTAAATCGGTCATTTTGAACAAAAAGAATTTTGAAAGAGAATTATCGGACTTGGCAGCTACTTCCTGTTATTGATATTGTGTACTCAAGCTTATATCTGTTAAAATATTCAAAACTGGGGCTAAAAGAAAGAGCAAATCACCCAAATATTCCCGAAAATACAATATGGCCAGTTACTGTTCTTGGTGTGTATGTTTTTCTTTCTGATTTTTTTCTTTTCCATTTTTCTTTCATTTTTTTTTTCACAACATTATATTGTTAGTTGCTTGTAATCTCAAAAGCAATTAACTAGAAAAGAAATAAAATTACGTTTTGCTATAATACAAAAATAGACCAACAAGCAAATATTGAGGTGGCATGATCTTTTAATTCTTTTTTTGTTACTTTTTTTTAAAAGTGTTTAATACAGCTCGACTACAGACGTATTAACTTCATTTGTTTTGTGATATGATTGGTTATCACGTTTTAAATTTAGTTCAGAACAGGATCTAAATCACGCAGACAGACACATAAACACATTCAGACACACGTATTCACAAGTATGTATGTATCCGTGAATGTATGTATGTTGGAAGATTGTGTATTTGTGAGTGTGTGTGTTAATATATTAATATGTATATATATATATATATTATATATATATATATATATATATATATATATATACATATATACATATATATATATATAAATATTTATATATATTATATATATATATATATATACATATATATATATACATATATATATATATATATAATATATATATATATATATATATACATATACATATATATATATATAATATATATATATATATATATATATTATATATATATAATATATATATATATATATATATATAATATATATATATATATATGTATGCTTGTATATATGTGCGGTATTGCGATTCCGTGACTGTATTTATTTGTTTTGTTTTACCATTACAAATGGATATATCTTGTCTTGAACAATAGATTTTGCTATAGTTCCTCGTATCTGTGTTTTCATTTTTATAATTCAACTTCTTCCTTCAAAGAAGTAGTCATTTCTGAAAAAAAAACCCAGAATCTCCTGAATATAACTTTGCCACCAACAACAAAAGGTTTAAAAATTGCAAAATATTCTTATTACTCTAACAAACTGAATTTGGAAAGCCCAAACACTAGTGACCGAAATCCTAAATGTTGACAAGCAGTAGTTTACATTTTAGCACCGTTTTACATTTACTGGTTTACTATGGAGGTTAGCATTATATTGCTTAACATGGGAAGGATGATATAATAGCAAAACCTGATTGTATTTCTGATTAAGTGCATTTGAGATTACGAGCAACTAACAATATGCAGCGCAATGAACCGTGATGCTCACTAGCTTTCCATAACTAATGAGGTTGATGCGGTGGGCGATCAGGTATAGAATCCATAAATCAAAGTGCAACTTGAAAACATTGGAAGAGAGGGGGTTTCTTGTAGGTTGACATATTGGAAAGGAATTATTATTTGGAAGTACAAAGCTTGGACACAGGATCGTTATATCAGTAGGAATTGGTTGTGAGTAGAAACGGTATCCTTCTCGTAAGTATATGTTGTAATAATGATAAAATAGACAGGAGGATAAAGACAGAGCCAATGATCTAGATGTGTTAACTAAATGTATTAAAAATTATCAGTACAAATGTAAAACTGAAATTAGTATAAAGATTTAACCTGGAAAGCAATTAATTTACACACACACACACACATAATATATATACACGAATACATGTAGTCGTTTTTTCCTTTATTTATTTGAATTCTCTGTGAATGGAGGAGCTAATTCCATCACAGGAATTCAGTTAACAATATCCAGGACGAGTTCATTTATCATTCTTTTTTTCATCTTACTTGTTTAAGTGATTAGACTGCTGCCATGAAAGGACGCCGCTTGGAAGAACTTTTTTTTTTTTTTTTTTGTTTTTTTTAGTCGAATGGATTGACAACAATATTTTTGCTTTCAAGCCTAGTACTTATTTTATAGGTCACTTTTTGACGAGCCGCTAAGTTAGAGAAATGCAAACACAGATTGCCAAGTGGTGGGGTGGAGGGAACTCAGATACAAACACAGACCCATACATACATGTATATCTATAGCTGTGTGTGTGTGTGTGTGTGTGTTGTGTGTGTGTGTGTATGTGTGTGTGTTTGAAAGGGTTAATTGAACGCGCTCACACACTTCTGAAAAAAGATTTTATAACATTTAAAAAAATAATTATTATGAAAAAAAATTATCTTTACACTTCAAAACTGTATTAGGTAATTCTGATAGACTTATATATATGTAGCTTTTTAGCTTTTTAGCCCCAGGAGATCATCGTCTCCAGCTGGCTTTAGACACACTATCTGTGCCTTATGGTATTTGCAAAGGGAGACCATCCCTTTCTCGTAAGCCTAAGTGATACGCGGGTATTTTCCTGATATCTCGTATCATTCATTGATCCATGAAGCCGCCACTGACACCATATATCCGCATGTCTGCCGCTGTTAGCTACATCACTTTTTAACTGGTAGGATAGGATAAACTGGACTGGTATCGCTGATAAATCATCCTAAATTTTCAGCAACATCATCAGAACAACCTCGAAACTGTCAGTTCGGTGCGTATCACTTAGGCTTACGAGAAAGGGATGGCCTCCCTTTGCAAATACCATAAGGGCACAGATAGTGTGCCTAAAGCCAGCTGGAGACGATGATCTCCTGGGGCTAAAAAGCTACAGTAACACCCACCCTTTGTGGTTAGCCATATTGAGATGGCTATTATACTTTACATTGCACTAGTAATGTTTTGTAGAAATAAATCCTGTTTTTTTCTCTCGGTAAGACAGAGAAGATTATGAAGAAGCTGCTTGTTAATTTGTCTTCTTTACTGTTTTAAAAGAGATGTTCAGATCTTCATGTAAGTGCGCGTGTGTGTTATTTGTTTAATCAAGATAAGCCTGTTGTGACTGATCCAGATAATATCACTTAATCTGCTGCTATATTTAAATGTAACAGTAATGCTATTTCTTTTGTAGTTTTGATTTTTATAGGTATAATTGCTACATCGTGAATGTATTTGTTCTTTTGGTCAAACAAAAATTGACATGAAAAAAAAAACAACAAAAAAACCTAATGTTTTCTAGCATTGCTTTTCATTCCAATATTATTCTGACATCACTGAAAGGGATTGACGTGTTGCTCCATAGTTATAGTCATAAAAGTAATCGTATAAACTTGGGCCTGACACACAATGTATACCAGTATATTGCATGAAGAACAACGACTTCGTCGCTTTATAAACTATTTTAGCCTTGAAAACAGTGTGATATGACTTAACTAGAGCATGTGTATGCCGACACATAGGATATCTTCGGATGTGTTGGATTGTCTTTATATAATCGTGTACTTTAAGAGATTTTCATGTATTTTAGCAAGTATTATAAATGTATTGATATGCATGTATACCAGTATATACTCTTTTACTCTTTTACTTGTTTCAGTCATTTGACTGTGACCATGATGGAGCACCGCCTTTAGTCGAGCAAATCAACCACAGGACATATTCTTTGTAAGCCTAGCACTTATTCTATCGGTCCGTTTTGCCGAACGGCTAGGTTACGGGGACGTAAACACACCAGCATCGGTTGTCAAGCGATGTTGGGGGAACAAACACAGACACACAAACATATACACACACGTACATATATATATATATATATATATATATATATATATATATATATATATACATATATACGACAGGCTTCTTTCACTTGCCCAAGGTGCCACGCAGTAGGACTGAAACCAGAACCATGTGGTTGGTAAGTAAGCTACTTACCACACAGCCACTCCTACGCCTATATATATATATATATATATATATATATATATATATATATAAAGGGAACACTCGCACACATACACACGCACTGACATACATGCACGTATATATCATTAACATTATATACATATAAATGTGTATATTAAGAGACTGTTTAAGAGATAGTAAAAGAATAATATCGATTGAAATGTTTCCAATCAATGGCTTATTTAGTTGCCTTCTTGAATACCGTGGCGGCAGTAAGGTGGACTGTAGTCCCCTCCAGCTTGCTGTGGATATCAGCATAAGCTTCGTAGTGAAGCAAATGTTAAGCTGTATGTGTTGATTATAAGAATAACTGAAAATTAGCATGCACTGTTGTGCGGTTTCGAAAGATGTTTCCGAAGGTTAAGAACATACTGTATAAATCGAGTGACTTCTAGCGTGTAATGCATGTCCGCGACTTTAGATTCCACCGGATTGGCTGCTGCGATGGCTCATGATAGGATGAGGTATTTTCCTGATATCTCGGATCATTCATTGATCCATGAAGTCGCCACTGTCACTATATATCCGCATGTCTGCCGCTGTTAGCTACAGCGCTTTTAACTGGTAGGATAGGATAAACTGGTGTCGCTGATAAATCATCCTAAATTTTCAGGAACATCATCAGAACAGCGATATTTTAACGTGAAGGATGAGACAGTCTCCAACCCATGGGGACAGCATCAATTTTAATTAGTAATATTTTGTATGAGACAGTGAGTTGTTGGATGGACAAGAATTACAAAGCCAAACTGAAAACTATTTTCAAATGAAATTTCTTTAAATACAGTATAATATAACTCTATTTGTTTCGTTAATCGGATAACATAGTGATAAATATATCAAATCTGACATTGTAAAGACTGAATATATAATAATGGTTATCAGTTCGTATAACAAAAATTTACGAAAGACGTGCACAAATAAAGAGGTATACTTCAGTGAATGTCTAATACGATCACGAGTATAATATCTGATGAGAAACCTAATCTTTTCGGGGGAAAATGATGGTCAGTATCAATAATAATTCTAAGAATTGGAAATGGCATATGTTACATTTAGTTTTGAAAATACTTCTAGCAATAGTTTGGAATTATTTCATTATTTGTTGTGAAGCGGATTATAGTAAAGAAAGCCACACAATTTTCAAAAATAAAATTATAATAATAATAAATAATAAAAATCTTCAGAACATTTTTTTAGGTGCGAGTACTACAGACTAAAGACTGATATTTGATATGTTATAATGCATAATAAATAATGCATTCTAAACTTTGTCTCCTCAAAAACAAAAACTGATCAAAGCTAGACAGATCTATCATCTTTTTGTTTATAAGGGAATAAATCTTTTAACAATTTATAGCGATCAATAAAAAAGTATGATTGAATAGAAGTAAGATAGTGAAACCTTTGGTATTTAAAGTTCCCAAAAAAGTCTCTGTGGTGAAATTCTTGTATAGATATACCATTGAGAAAACATCGAGACGTCTCCTCCTTCAGCTACACAATGAAAAGTATTTTGTCTTAGAACACAAACAAAAAACCGTATAATGGAACAAAGAAAGAGAGCTATTTAAATCCGACCTTACCAACATTATAAAGACGGCAAAAGTTAGACAATAACTCTTGAGACCTTCTACTTTCAGATATCAAAACAATAAAAAATATATAATTTGATCACATTTACATATCTGTTGATAAGATAAAATTTAAAAAGCAAGATCTTATCTGAAACAGTTAAAAAGCTAACCACCATAAACAGCTTTTGAAGAATGTAACAAATGACAGAAAAATCTATTCCCAATAAACGCAAAAAGACAATGAAAAGGGAGTACAAACATGAAGCCTAAACAAGGAATATCACTAGAAAATGCAAGCCAGTGGTTGCCTGTAGCGATTTTAATGAATGAGAAAAATACAATCGTAAAAATGTAAAAAGGGATATGTTAATGTGAGGTGAATGGAAAGAATAAATAACGATTCGGACAATGACTTTCATCAATAGTTTGAAGTTAGAGATAAATAATATTTTAGAAAAGTTTTATAAATTCACCCCCTCTTAAAGCCATAAAGACTCACCAAGAACATTTTCTTCGGGGACATAAAGAGTGAAAATGGTAAATATGAAGTAGGAAACATATATTCTTCACATACACAAGCTACAGCATAAAAGTTAATGTTGTAAGAAATCTGAACCCGATTCAATTAACAGTTTTTTTTTACGGAATCAAAGACCAGTCTTGCACATCTAAACGCATCGGTTACTACTGTATCATTCTATCTGTGCATCTCTTAGTAAAGGCGCTGGGCATCGGACATTAATTCTAGAATTTTATGGACAATGTCAACATTGTCAATATATGCGTAGGAGTGGCTGTGGGGTAAGTAGCTAGCTTACGAACCACATGGTTCTGGGTTCAGTCCCACTGCGTGGCATGTTGGGCATGTGTCTTCTATTATAGCCTCGGGCTGACCAAAGCCTTGTGAGTGGATTTGGTAGACGGAAACTGAAAGACGTCCGTCGTATATGTATATATATATATATATATATAATATATATATTATATATATATATATATATATATATATATAATATTTAAAAATTGAGGGAGATAAATTAATATTAATTTTAATATCAATTTAAAACCAGTAGTCCAGCATTCAAAAAATCTGAGGAGTCAGAGAAAATTCAAATATATGTGTATATTGGCAGGGCTGGCCTGCTAGGTAGCGGCCAGAATGCTAGAAAAAAGATCATCAACGATCAAACTACAAGGGAAATTCTCTAGAGGAAGAATTCAGCGAACACCAGAACCAACTTTGGCGGGCATGACATATGAAAAAATATATAAATAACAGACTTAAAGGCATACCTCGGTTTCGGTCTTAACAAAAGAATTACTTGCATAATTCAAGTGTCCGTGACTTCATCAGTACATTCGGTCCTCGGGATGCAAACCGCAAGACTAACCCCAGCTCTCTCTGTCAAGACAGACACGTGCTTAGTCTTACTGATTACATCGGGAATAAAATTTCAAATGTCTTGGTTCCGGCGCGCTGAGAGACTCCTGAAGCGAAGGGCTGCAGTGAATAATTCACTGCGGGTAGTGCTTACAACTAGGGAACGTATTTATTTAAATATTTAAAAATTGAGGGAGATAAATTAATATTAATTTTAATATCAATTTAAAACTAGTAGTCCAGCATTCAAAAAATCTGAGGAGTCAGAGAAAATTCAAATATATGTGTATATTGGCAGGGCTGGCCTGCTAGGTAGCCGGCCAGAATGCTAGAAAAAGATCATCAACGATCAAACTACAAGGGAAATTCTCTAGAGGAAGAATTCAGCGAACACCGAAACCGAGGTATGCATTTAAGTCTGTTATTTATATAATTTTTCATATGTCATGCCCGCCAAAGTTGGTTCTGGTGTTCGCTGAATTCTTCCTCTAGAGAATTTCCCTGTAGTTTGTCGTTGATGATCTTTTTCTAGCATTCTGGCCGGCTACCTAGCAGGCCAGCCCTGCCAATATATACATACATATATATATATATATATATATATATATATATATATATATATATATATATATTATATATATATATATATTATATATATATATATATATATATATATATATAATATATATATATATGTATGTATGTATGTATGTATGTATGTATGTATGTATGTATGTGTTTGTGTGCCTGTGTTTGCCCCCATTCCCCAATATCACTTGGCAACCGATGCTGGAGTGTTTACGTACCCGTAGCTTAGCGGTTCGGCAAAAGAGACCGATAGAATTAGTACTAGGCTTACAAAGAATAAGTCCTGGGGTCGATTTGCTTGACTAAATGTGGTGCTCCAGCATGGTCACAGTCAAATGACTGAAACAATTAAAAAAAAAATATTTATA
This sequence comes from Octopus sinensis, assembly GCF_006345805.1. Classification (NCBI taxonomy): domain Eukaryota; kingdom Metazoa; phylum Mollusca; class Cephalopoda; order Octopoda; family Octopodidae; genus Octopus; species Octopus sinensis. The sequence continues at coordinate 26,916,502 of NC_042997.1, forward strand.
CTGTCGGAAGTCTACATTTTTTCTATGTAAGTCATCCCAAATAGTATTTTAACACAAAATCTACCTGATCTGTCCCCGAAGCTACCTGATCTATCTATTATGGGAACGGTATATATGAGCACTTAGGTTCACGCAACCTCATAAATAGAAGCAAATTCGGATTTCATAGACAAGACTTTATAAATTATGTTCGATTTCTATGAAATACGAATACGATATCTTTATATATAAAAGAGAGGTTGTGTGTCTGTCTCCTACGATTGAGATTCCTAACTACTCCCACATTTTGCGGTGCAGTTTAACCAAAACCGGGTATCTTATAGTCGTGATTCATATCGAGCCCTTCTGTGTATTAGCGCGCGTCTACGATGAGTCTACGATTTAAAAAAATAATTACCATCATTTTTTTCCCTTTTAATGCATTTTTTCGCTATTATATAAGGGAAGTAACTCTCTAAAATGTCTACGATGAGTCAACGATTTAAAAAAAATTTACCATCATTTTTTTTCCATTTTTAATGCATTTTTTTGCTATTTTTTGGCTATAACTCTCTAAAAATGCTTATGTAGTTATTTCCCTTACAAACCCGAGCAACACCGGGCGATACTGCTAGTAATTCCTAAAATTTGACTGCATATTTATCAGGGTAGAAGAAAATGCTTATCTATTTATACGGTGCTGTCACAAAGTGACGGAATTCATTGGAATTATTGAAACCAAGAGCATTCTCTTATTGCCGTGAAAGCAATGGATTACGGTGTAGATCCGAGAGCGTTAGAAGCCAGAATAAACATATGTACATATATATATGTTTATACACATAGGTAGGGAGAGAGATGGGGAGTGGGAGAGAGTGGGAGAGAGATGGAAACAGAAAAACACATCCGTCGCTTTTCGATTCATAGAAATCTTGTCGTTATTAACAACAGAACGCTGGAGGTTTGTAGCACTGGAGGAAAATTGGGATTTTCTGTGACAATATGTTGCAGGGTAGAAACCAAGCATATTATTGGTGCAAGGTCTCAGCAAGGCAGAAGAGGAAATAGAACTGCAGATGTAGTCATAAAAGCTAAGATACAGGCCTTGAAGGGAATGAGAAACAGTTGGAAGAGAGGTTAGATGTGGGGTATACCTAGGAATAACCAAGGTAGAAAGTGAGAGGCCTGCTATTGTTCAGTGACGTGAGGGGCAGGGATAAGACTTGATTCTGTACGCTAAGCATTTTGGAGCTATAGCAGAGAAGTCTGAAGAGAATAATCACGGTACACTTGCATTCACAGACACCGAAGAGAGACATAGATATGTTAATAGCTTCAATGTGGAAATTCATGGAAGCATGAGTCTGAGAGAGAGAATGGGGAAGAGAGAGAAAGAGTCCACTTCAAAACCTCAACGGAGATAACTAAAGCGAAGCAGTTAGTCCTTAGAAAATTACCATCAAAAAGCATAGAGTATCTGACGAAATAGGATACGGATCAGTCACCTACATAGTTACAGAAGAAAATCAAGTATCATGCAGAAAATGACTGTTGTCGCTATAAAAACAAAGGATTGGAAAACTGAAGAAATACCAAATTACTGGACAAGATTATGAAAGAGATCAAGCCGAATTAATTAAATCGTTATTTATCTAGATGAGATGCAGTTTGGTTTTGTGCTATGAAAAGGCACTACTGTTGCCATATTTAGAGTGAGACAATGAATGGAATATTAGCATGAAGGCAATAAGGATATAAACATTGAGTCTGCAGATTTAAAACATGCCTTCGACTGGATTACACATTCTGTTATCTGTAAGTCCCTATGAAACCAATGTTTTATGAATGGTTTATGAGAACAGAAGAAGCCATGTAGAGAATTATCGATCAGCAAGCAAATTTAGCAATCAATTTATCATTATGCACCGCAACGAGTTTTAGTGTGAAGGTAAGAGACCATCAGGTCTTCTGCCTGCAGGTTAAATTCGCCACTTTTACTCACCACAGATATCTAGGACATGACAGAGCATCATAATGCTGTCTTTCAGAGGAAATGCTTATATACCGATGACCTAGTTCCTATTAGTGAATTTGGGGGTAGAATTAGAGAAGAAATTTCAGACCTAGGAGAAATCACATTACCGAAAGTATGGTAGCCAGAATAAAATTAGATAAGAAGTTCAGGGTGTTTTTACTTATACTAGCTACAGAGGATTTCTCTCTCAGAGTGAAAAGTAGAATGTATGTTGTTTGTACATGAACTGCAGATTTGCGAAGACTATGAAATAATTATGATAGCATACTCTGATAGATATATAATTTAGAAAGAGGGAAATGTGAACAAAGAGAAAAATGTGCAAAGAAGGAATCAGATATATTTTACAAGAGGGAGGACTCTGTTAGTATGGGCATGTGCTGAGTATGTATATATGATAGCTGTATAAGAAACCTCAAAAGGCGCTCAAATTTCAAAGAAAATATGGGAGATGGTTAAACCGGAAGACATAGGATTAAGTAGAGAAGACTGATCTTATGATATTATGTCTTGCAGAGGAAATAAGAAAACATGTCGTCCTCCTATCACTCATTCCTTTTTCCTCTCTTCTCGTCACTATAATTTGCTGGTGGTGAAACTAAGATTGGTACTCTCTCTCATACTGTCACCTACTTACAATCATCACTCTTTTTCTACTAACAGGTTTTCGAATTTTGGGTTTTCTGCCATTAGTGACCCTACTATTTAGTTTCTCGGTGGATAACTTGAACTAACGCGATAGTGGAACGAGAGAACTCTACAATCTGAGAGAATACAAGGCAACATCATTAATTTTTGTGTCATAGCAAAATAAAGCCAAAACACCATGTAAAATTGTTGGCATATTCATAGACAGAGCATTGGTTAAAATATCATTCACTCTTATCAAGGATGTGGCAAACGTTCTAGTACTGGGGCCCACGATAAACTCACAGTACATAATATGAAATGTTTTGTGGTAGAAAGGGTATCCAACTGTGAGAAAACGAAACAAAAAGAAAAACGTGCAAGGGAATCTTGTCCCCCATACGCTATATATGAAGGAGGTTGCTACGAATCAAGTAAATTCGACCATAACAACCGTCCGACCCACTTTAGCAAGAAATGCGTATGTATAACGGTGAGCACGAAGCATGTATGTGTTTCTATGCGTTTGTGTGTGAATGTATCAAGAGAACACTTTACACTTTCCAAAATATTTTTATTAATTATATGCATTCGTGAACAATAACATTTTCGTTAGACTTAAAAAGAGAAAGAGGGTGCAACGGGCTAATCAATGATTCACTTCAACTATATGAATAAGAATATAAACTCAGCAAATAGCTATACATGAAATGAGAAAGAGTGATTTAAAGAGTGGATATGATAGAGAGAGCATGGGGCAGACAGACATTCTGAAAGACAGAGACAAAGTGAAGACGAATGTGAAGACCCATCAGGAGATGCGAAAGAAATACTCAATAAAAGATAACAAAATGGAACATCAGTCAATTCCAAACAATAAGAGAGGATTGCTTTTACTTTAATTTTATTTTAGATAAAGGAAGTAATGTTTTTCTTTACACCGCGCTGTCTATTGCGAAGAGTATTTTTGCTTTTAAGGAGACGGGCTAAAAAAATATTTTAGAAAAAGGTTGTTATACAGTCATGACAGAGAAAAATCAATTACTGCGATATTGATCTCCATAGAATTGATTAGCAATTCATTGCAGTGTCTTTTTAATACACCGAAAACAGAAAAGAATAATAATAAGATATTTTACATTGATTAATAAAAGCAGCCCCATCTGCACATTGTTTAGGAAGCATAAACAGAACGAAGAATACGAGATTCTAACATTTCCTGTAAGCAAAGCATTTTTAAAGAAGAAAAGCCCCGCTACCACCTACGCAAAACATAATTCTAACCAATATTACGAAAACACTTAACTAAACCGATGGCATGAATAGTATAAACAAGATATACTAATTGATATTGCTATTAGCTGGTACTATGAAAGGCATGGTTTCATTTTATAGAACTAAGTATCTAATTGTGCTTAATGCCATAAGTAATCTCTATATATATATAAATATATATATAAAGCTGAAGTTGTCTGTGTGTGTGTGGCAGGTTTGGTAGCCTTCAACTAACACTATCTCCTCCAAGACCCTGCGGCGCAAGTTGACCAAAATTGAGAGTATGATAGAAAAAGGCTTGCTCTTCATTCCGTAGCAGAAAGACTTCAAATCGGACCATGTTAAGACCAAAACTTATTCACATCAAAAAGGTGCTTTATTTCTATGAAAATCCCTATTTTTTAACGATTTTTCGGTCTACTTCAACCAGAAAAACATTCACTTAAAGAGAATAAAGAAGCTACATAATGCAAAATGATTTTTACTTTTCAAAAATTACACATATATATATATATATTTTTATATATATATATATATATATATATATTATATATATATATATATATAGGTATAGTATGTTACGCTTGAAACGTTTAAGACTTTCCATTTGTTCTTCTTTTACCTCCTCTGTATGATATTGGGATCACACACACGCACGCACATATACACACACACACTTGTGCACACGGTCCCGCGCACACGAACAGACAGGCACACACATACACACACATACACACACACACCACACACGCACATTACTCATGACTGCTTTCATAAAACACGAACTACTTTTAAACATTACTACATAAAAAACGTTTTAGTTTCCAAACGGGTTTAAAATAATGCATACAATAAGAAACAATCGAAGATAAAAGATTTATATTTCCTGTTTTAGTTTAGTTGTACCTCCTGCTATACTTTTTTTCTATAAAAATCTACGTAAAGGATTCTACTGATAGTTAAGACGTATCAGTTATGGACGAAGCAGTTGAAAACGTTTAGATTTCCGGGAAACTCTTTGAAATGCTGTTACTGTCAGAATATTACTGAAGTTTTCTAAGATCTCAGAAAAAAAAGGGGAGAAACGGAAAAAATAGAAACTAGATTTATTGATCCTTCATATAGTCTATTTATTCTTGAGTGTCAGACACTAGTAACAGTAAAGGGTATTACAGGCGATAGTAATATGGTTGAATTTAGTAAATCTTTGTACACAAGGCGTGTTCTTCCTGGTCAAAATATATCAAACGAATGTTTATTCTTCCACTCTGTCGGTCTGTCTCTTTCTCTCCTTCATTTCTCGTTCCCTATAATAATGTATGTATGTATGTATGTATGTATGTATGTATGTATGCATGTATGTATGTATGTATGTATGTATGTATGTATGTATGTATGTATGTATGTGTGCATGTTATATATATATATATATATATATATACATATAGGCGCAGGAGTGGCTTTGTAGTAAGTAACTTGCTTACCAACCACATGGTACCGGGTTCAGTCCCACTGCGTGGTATCTTAGGTATGTGTCTTCTACTATAGCCTCGGGTCGACCAAAGCCTTATAATTGGATTTGGGCGACGGAAACTCAAAGAAGCCCGTCGTATATATGTATATATGTACGTGTGTGTATATGTTTGTGTGTCTCTGTTTGTCCCCCCAACATCGCTTGACAACTGAATTCTGGTGTGTTTACCTCCCCGTAACATAGCGGTTCGGCAAAATAGGCCGATAGAATAAGTACTAGGCTTACAAAGAATAAGTCCTGGGGTCGATTTGCTCGACAAAAAGGCGGTGCTCCAGCATGGCCACAGTCAAATGAATGAAACAAGTAAAAGAGTAAAGAATATGTATTAAGTACTAGGCTTACAAAGAATAAGTCCTGGGGTCGATTTGCTCGACTAAAGGCGGTGCTCCAGCATGGCCACAGTCAAATGAATGAAACAAGTAAAAGAGTAAAGAGTATGTAATAAGTACTAGGCTTACAAAGAATAAGTCCTGGGGTCGATTTGCTCGACAAAAAGGCGGTGCTTTAGCATGGCCACAGTCAAATGAATGAAACAAGTAAAAGAGTAAAGAGTATGTAATAAGTACTAGGCTTAGAAAGAATAAGTCCTGGGGTCGATTTGCTCGACTAAAGGCGGTGCTCCAGCATGGCCACAGTCAAATGAATAAAACAAGTAAAAGAGTAAAGAGTATGTAATAAGTACTAGGCTTACAAAGAATAAGTCCTGGGGTCGATTTGCTCGACTAAAGGCGGTGCTCCAGCATGGCCACAGTCAAATGAATGAAACAAGTAAAAGAGTAAAGAGTATGTAATAAGTACTAGGCTTACAAAGAATAAGTCCTGGGGTCGATTTGCTCGACTAAAGGCGGTGCTCCAGCATGGCCACAGTCAAATGAATAAAACAAGTAAAAGAGTAAAGAGTATGTAATAAGTACTAGGCTTACAAAGAATAAGTCCTGGGGTCGATTTGCTCGACTAAAGGCGGTGCTCCAGCATGGCCACAGTCAAATGAATGAAACAAGTAAAAGAGTAAAGAGTATGTAATAAGTACTAGGCTTACAAAGAATAAGTCCTGGGGTCGATTTGCTCGACTAAAGGCGGTGCCCCAGCATGGCCACAGTCAAATGAATGAAACAAGTAAAAGAGTAAAGAGTATGTAATAAGTACTAGGCTTACAAAGAATAAGTCCTGGGGTCGATTTGCTCGACTAAAGGCGGTGCTCCAGCATGGCCACAGTCAAATGAATGAAACAAGTAAAAGTAAAGAGTATGTAATAAGTACTAGGCTTACAAAGAATAAGTCCTGGGGTCGATTTGCTCGACTAAAGGCGGTGCTCCAGCATGGCCACAGTCAAATGAATGAAACAAGTAAAAGAGTAAAGAGTATGTAATAATACTAGGCTTACAAAGAATAAGTCCTGGGGTCGATTTGCTCGACTAAAGGCGGTGCTCCAGCATGGCCACAGTCAAATGAATGAAACAAGTAAAAGAGTAAAGAGTATGTAATAAGTACTAGGCTTACAAAGAATAAGTCCTGGGGTCGATTTGCTCGACTAAAGGCGGTGCTCCAGCATGGCCACAGTCAAATGAATGAAACAAGTAAAAGAGTAAAGAGTATGTAATAAGTACTAGGCTTACAAAGAATAAGTCCTGGGGTCGATTTGCTCGACTAAAGGCGGTGCTCCAGCATGGCCACAGTCAAATGAATGAAACAAGTAAAAGAGTAAAGATATGTAATAAGTACTAGGCTTACAAAGAATAAGTCCTGGGGTCGATTTGCTCGACTAAAGGCGGTGCTCCAGCATGGCCACAGTCAAATTAATGAAACAAGTAAAAGAGTAAAGAGTATGTAATAGTACTAGGCTTACAAAGAATAAGTCCTGGGGTCGATTTGCTCGACTAAAGGCGGTGCTCCAGCATGGCCACAGTCAAATGAATGAAACAAGTAAAAGAGTAAAGAGTATGTAATAAGTACTAGGCTTACAAAGAATAAGTCCTGGGGTCGATTTGCTCGACTAAAGGCGGGGTTCCAGCATGGCCACAGTCAAATGAATGAAACAAGTAAAAGTAAAGAGTATGTAATAAGTACTAGGCTTACAAAGAATAAGTCCTGGGGTCGATTTGCTCGACTAAAGGCGGTGCTCCAGCATGGCCACAGTCAAATGAATGAAACAAGTAAAAGAGTAAAGAATATGTAATAAGTACTAGGCTTACAAAGAATAAGTCCTGGGGTCGATTTGCTCGACTAAAGGCGGTGCTCCAGCATGGCCACAGTCAAATGAATGAAACAAGTAAAAGAGTAAAGAGTATGTAATAAGTACTAGGCTTACAAAGAATAAGTCCTGGGGTCGATTTGCTCGACTAAAGGCGGTGCTCCAGCATGGCCACAGTCAAATGAATGAAACAAGTAAAAGAGTAAAGAGTATGTAATAAGTACTAGGCTTACAAAGAATAAGTCCTGGGGTCGATTTGCTCGACTAAAGGCGGTGCTCCAGCATGGCCACAGTCAAATGAATGAAACAAGTAAAAGAGTAAAGAGTATGTAATAAGTACTAGGCTTACAAAGAATAAGTCCTGGGGTCGATTTGCTCGACTAAAGGCGGTGCTCCAGCATGGCCACAGTCAAATGAATGAAACAAGTAAAAGAGTAAAGAGTATGTAATAAGTACTAGGCTTACAAAGAATAAGTCCTGGGGTCGATTTGCTCGACTAAAGGCGGTGCCAGCATGGCCACAGTCAAATGAATGAAACAAGTAAAAGAGTAAAGAGTATGTAATAGTACTAGGCTTACAAAGAATAAGTCCTGGGGTCGATTTGCTCGACTAAAGGCGGTGCTCCAGCATGGCCACAGTCAAATGAATGAAACAAGTAAAAGAGTAAAGAGTATGTAATAAGTACTAGGCTTACAAAGAATAAGTCCTGGGGTCGATTTGCTCGACTAAAGGCGGTGCTCCAGCATGGCACAGTCAAATGAATGAAACAAGTAAAAGAGTAAAGAGTATGTAATAAGTACTAGGCTTACAAAGAATAAGTCCTGGGGTCGATTTGCTCGACTAAAGGCGGTGCTCCAGCATGGCCACAGTCAAATGAATGAAACAAGTAAAAGAGTAAAGAGTATGTAATAAGTACTAGGCTTACAAAGAATAAGTCCTGGGGTCGATTTGCTCGACTAAAGGCGGTGCTCCAGCATGGCCACAGTCAAATTAATGAAACAAGTAAAAGAGTAAAGAGTATGTAATAAGTACTAGGCTTACAAAGAATAAGTCCTGGGGTCGATTTGCTCGACTAAAGGCGGTGCTCCAGCATGGCCACAGTCAAATGAATGAAACAAGTAAAAGAGTAAAGAGTATGTAATAAGTACTAGGCTTACAAAGAATAAGTCCTGGGGTCGATTTGCTCGACTAAAGGCGGTGTTCCAGCATGGCCACAGTCAAATGAATGAAACAAGTAAAAGAGGAAAGAGTATGTAATAAGTACTAGGCTTACAAAGAATAAGTCCTGGGGTCGATTTGCTCGACTAAAGGCGGTGCTCCAGCATGGCCACAGTCAAATGAATGAAACAAGTAAAAGAGTAAAGAATATGTAATAAGTACTAGGCTTACAAAGAATAAGTCCTGGGGTCGATTTGCTCGACTAAGGCGGTGCTCCAGCATGGCCACAGTCAAATGAATGAAACAAGTAAAAGAGTAAGAGTATGTAATAAGTACTAGGCTTACAAAGAATAAGTCCTGGGGTCGATTTGCTCGACTAAAGGCGGTGCTCCAGCATGGCCACAGTCAAATGAATGAAACAAGTAAAAGAGTAAAGAGTATGTAATAAGTACTAGGCTTACAAAGAATAAGTCCTGGGGTCGATTTGCTCGACTAAAGGCGGTGCTCCAGCATGGCCACAGTCAAATGAATGAAACAAGTAAAAGAGTAAAGAGTATGTAATAAGTACTAGGCTTACAAAGAATAAGTCCTGGGGTCGATTTGCTCGACTAAAGGCGGTTCTCCAGCATGGCCACAGTCAATGAATGAAACAAGTAAAAGAGTAAAGAATATGTAATAAGTACTAGGCTTACAAAGAATAAGTCCTGGGGTCGATTTGCTCGACTAAAGGCGGTGCTCCAGCATGGCCACAGTCAAATGAATGAAACAAGTAAAAGAGTAAAGAGTATGTAATAAGTACTAGGCTTACAAAGAATAAGTCCTGGGGTCGATTTGCTCGACTAAAGGCGGTGCTCCAGCATGGCCACAGTCAAATGAATGAAACAAGTAAAAGTAAAAGAGTAAAGAGTATGTAATAAGTACTAGGCTTACAAAGAATAAGTCCTGGGGTCGATTTGCTCGACTAAAGGCGGTGCTCCAGCATGGCCACAGTCAAATGAATGAAACAAGTAAAAGAGTAAAGAATATGTAATAAGTACTAGGCTTACAAAGAATAAGTCCTGGGGTCGATTTGCTCGACTAAAGGCGGTGCTCCAGCATGGCCACAGTCAAATGAATGAAACAAGTAAAAGAGTAAAGAGTATGTAATAAGTACTAGGCTTACAAAGAATAAGTCTGGGGTCGATTTGCTCGACTAAAGGCGGTGCTCCAGCATGGCCACAGTCAAATGAATGAAACAAGTAAAAGAGTAAAGAGTATGTAATAAGTACTAGGCTTACAAAGAATAAGTCCTGGGGTCGATTTGCTCGACTAAAGGCGGTTGGTCTAGCATGGCCACAGTCAAATGAATGAAACAAGTAAAAGAGTAAAGAGTATGTAATAAGTACTAGGCTTACAAAGAATAAGTCCTGGGGTCGATTTGGTCGAAAGGCGGTGCTCCAGCATGGCCACAGTCAAATGAATGAACAAGTAAAAGAGTAAAGAATATGTAATAAGTACTAGGCTTACAAAGAATAAGTCCTGGGGTCGATTTGCTCGACTAAAGGCGGTGCTCCAGCATGGCCACAGTCAAATGAATGAAACAAGTAAAAGAGTAAAGAGTATGTAATAAGTACTAGGCTTACAAAGAATAAGTCCTGGGGTCGATTTGCTCGACTAAAGGCGGTGCTCCAGCATGGCCACAGTCAAATGAATGAAACAAGTAAAAGAGTAAAGAGTATGTAATAAGTACTAGGCTTACAAAGAATAAGTCCTGGGGTCGATTTGCTCGACTAAAGGCGGTGCTCCAGCATGGCCACAGTCAAATGAATGAAACAAGTAAAAGAGTAAAGAGTATGTAATAAGTACTAGGCTTACAAAGAATAAGTCCTGGGGTCGATTTGCTCGACTAAAGGCGGTGCTCCAGCATGGCCACAGTCAAATGAATAAAACAAGTAAAAGAGTAAAGAGTATGTAATAAGTACTAGGCTTACAAAGAATATAGTCCTGGGGTCGATTTGCTCGACTAAAGGCGGTGCTCCAGCATGGCCACAGTCAAATGAATGAAACAAGTAAAAGAGTAAAGAGTATGTAATAAGTACTAGGCTTACAAAGAATAAGTCCTGGGGTCGATTTGCTCGACTAAAGGCGGTGCTCCAGCATGGCCACAGTCAAATGAATGAAACAAGTAAAAGAGTAAAGAGTATGTAATAAGTACTAGGCTTACAAAGAATAAGTCCTGGGGTCGATTTGCTCGACTAAAGGCGGTGCTCCAGCATGGCCACAGTCAAATGAATGAAACAAGTAAAAGAGTAAAGAGTATGTAATAAGTACTAGGCTTACAAAGAATAAGTCCTGGGGTCGATTTGCTCGACTAAAGGCGGTGCTCCAGCATGGCCACAGTCAAATGAATGAAACAAGTAAAAGAGTAAAGAGTATGTAATAAGTACTAGGCTACAAAGAATAAGTCCTGGGGTCGATTTGCTCGACTAAAGGCGGTGCTCTAGCATGGCCACAGTCAAATGAATGAAACAAGTAAAAGAGTAAAGAGTATGTAATAAGTACTAGGCTTACAAAGAATAAGTCCTGGTCGATTTGCTCGACTAAAGGCGGTGCTCCAGCATGGCCACAGTCAAATGAATGAAACAAGTAAAAGAGTAAAGAGTATGTAATAAGTACTAGGCTTACAAAGAATAAGTCCTGGGGTCGATTTGCTCGACTAAAGGCGGTGCCCCAGCATGGCCACAGTCAAATTAATGAAACAAGTAAAAGAGTAAAGAGTATGTAAATTGTTGTTTAAAAGACGGGCAAACCAAACTACACTTTTAGGCAAAGAATTAAATGCAGAAACTGGAATTAATATTGCGCTAATACACGCGTGCGCGCGTGATTGCGTAAGTGCGTGTTTGTGCATGCACATACTTGTCCGTGAGTGTATGTGTTTCTGTAAGTTTCCCTACATGGCGTGGCATGCTTCTCTTTTTCAGTACATATCAAATTAGAATGATTTCATTAATATCAGCTTACTTTGAACATGTATACTCTTTTACTCTTTTACTCTTTTAATATTTTACTTGTTTCAGTCATTTGACTGCGGCCATGCTGGAGCACCGCCTTTAGTCGAGCAAATCGACCCCGGGACGTATTCTTTGTAAGCCCAGTACTTATTCTATCGGTCTCTTTTTGCCGAACCGCTAAGTGACGGGGACGTAAACACACCAGCATCGGTTGTCAAGCAATGCTAGAGGGACAAACACAGACACACAAACATATACAAACACATACATACATATACATATATACGACAGGCTTCTTTCAGTTTCCGTCTACCAAATCAACTCACAAGGCATTGGTCGGCCCGAGGCTATAGCAAAAGACACTTGCCCAAGATGTCACGCAGTGGGACTGAACCCAGAACCATGTGGTTGGTTAGCAAGCTACTTACCACATAGCCACTCCTGCGCCTATGTATATCTATAAATAACGACGTTCCTGACTTGTCGAAACGTCGTTTTGGGTCAGGTAACGTAAATTCGAGATTATATTACCCAGTGTGTTATTCTATTTTTCTGAGATGACAGATTGTGATTTAAAATGATATGTGACTTCTATATCAAGCAGATTGAGAAAACTCTAGTGCTGATGTATATATGCAGCTTCAGAAAATGTGCTAATGTAGATTAACAACGCATAATGTCAAAAGTTTTTCAAATTAAGATAGCTGTACTGGTCATTAATCGTACTGCTCATCAAACAATATGATAAATTATCAAGTTTTATGATCGGTGATGTAATTTGCTAAAATTTACTGAAATTTTTCATCCTGAACGATCGTACTTAGGATGTACTTTATATCTAGCTTGTATTCTCTAAACAGATAAAGTTGAACCAATTAAAAATATAGCAATAATATGCTGTACCGTGTTAGATTCCTATTCTAAAATGTGCTAAAATGTAACAGAGTTCTCACATACATAATCCGTGATAAATATCGAAAATGAACGAAATTTTACGAATACTAAAAAAATTGCCAATCACTAATTTCGTTTAAAGAATGGCCGTGTACTTACCATGAAATATGTTAAGCTGTCAATCACAGAAACATTTAATGAAACCTTAAGATTATCATATACTCGCAAATCTATATCGACTACTAATCAATAAATGGCTTCTGTAAATAAGTTTTTATGACGGTAAATCATATCTACTAAACGTCTTTAGGTACACCACTGACAACAAACTGTCATGAAACACTTCTACATAAGAAATTACAAATTATGTACAATAAATGGTAAATTAATGAAAACGTCAGGCTCTTGAAGTATATATTATGCGTGTGGACATACACTAAATGAATCATCTTATGTTTTTGATTCTTTGGAAATTGTGCCTCGCAATATGCATGAGTCAAAATAATGCAGGACAGAAGAGTGTAAACGATTTAAAAACGATTTTATTTTGTTTTGTTCCATTTCCGATAAAGCAATTGAAGGGAAGAACATAAAATAGGGAGGCTGTACTGTTTCTCTTACTTACAGAAGTTCAAACATTTGCTTAGTAACCATTATTATTATTTGTGTGTGTGTGTGTGTGTGTGTGTTTGTTTGCTTGTGTATGAGTATTTGTTTGTGTTTGCTTGTGTGTGTGTTTGTGTGTGTGTAATGTAACTCGTCCTTCGATACTGTCCCCCGTGTCTCGAGCCCTTGTAACCAATACAAGAAATAATCATCGTCATCTTCGTCATCATCATCATTATTATTATTATTATTATTATTATTATTATTATTATTATTATTATTATATGAAGACTCACAACTTATGTTGCTGGGTATGATGGAAAGTGCCAGATGTCCATAGCCAGCAGAATAAGGTGACACTTGTTTACTGGTCATGCTTCAAGAACCCTTGCGAAGAATTCTTGCAGTTCCAAGCAATGCTAATTTTTTGTAGGTGTTCATACTTGCACCGATCTTTTACAGACATGCTGGTACTTGAGAGCTGATACTTCCAAGGTCACCAATTGCTATTGGTATCACATCTTCTCTCTTCATAGACCACATCCTTCGTATTTCCCACTTTAAATCGTCATTGGTGTTTATCTTTTCTTCTTTCACATTGATCTTACTGTCACTGGGGCATGCTATGTCGATAATCATACATATTCTTTCTTCTTTATTTACCTCAACAATATCTGGTTTCTGTTGTCTGGCCAGGTGATCGCATTGGATCATTACATCCTAAAGGATTTTGCAGCCTTCATTTTCGTTGACTCCTTCTGGGGTTTGTTCATACCACGTTTTTGCTCTTTGTAGCCTGTGTTTTCCACAGAGCTCCCAATGGATCGTCCATGCCACATTGTCATGGTGTCGTTTGTATTCGCGTTGTGCTAATTTTGTGTATTCGCTAACGATGTGGACTACCGTTTCAACCCCATCACCACCCATTCTGCATTTGTCGCTATCTGTAATGTTGTCAATTATGCACATCATATAATTGGTTCTTAACGCTTGTTCCTGATCTGCGCTTATGAGGGCTTCTGTCTCTATCTTCAGGTCGTTCATCCTCATCCATAGCCACCGGTCCTCTGTATCTGTCTTGGCGTTCACATCTCCTGAAAACTGACCGTACATTTTTTCCTTCCATGCATTTTCTATTTTTTCTTCATTTCTTGCTTAAATTTTTCTTTAGTTACGCAATGTTCAGCTTTGATGACGCCGGCCTTCTTCGTGTGTTTCAGCAGTGGCTCCACGGCATTCTTCATATATACAACCCTAGGCTATTTTCCTCTACGACTCCACGGCATTTTTATATACCACCCTAGGCTATTTTCCTCAGTGACTCCACAGCATTTATATATACCACCCTAGACTGTTTCCTTCAGAGGCTCCACGGCGTTTGCTATATACCATCCTAGGCTGTTTTCTTCAGTAGCTCTACAGCATTTTTTATATACCGCTCTAATTATTATTATTATTGTTGTTATTTATTATTATTATTATTTATTATTATTACTATTATTACTATTATTATTGTTATTTATTGTTATTACTATTATTACTATAATTTTTATTATTATTATTTTTTTATTATTAGTATTTTATTATTATTATTATTTTTTTATTATTATTATTATTATTATTATTATTATTATTATTATTATTATTATTATTATTATTCTATGTTTGATTTTTGCTTTATATTTGTACAAGTTGGCTCCAAGTCTCACCTAGAGACCTCAAGAGACAACAGGTTGGAAGTTCATGTTGTTCTTATGCCTAGTGTGCCATATATATATATTTTTTGGTGTTGTATTATTATTATTATTATTATTATTTATTATATTATTATTATTATTATTATTATTATTATTATTATTATTATTATTATTATTATTCTATGTTTGATTTTTGCTTTATATTTGTACAAGTTGGCTCCAAGTCTCACCTAGAGACCTCAAGAGACAACAGGTTGGAAGTTCATGTTGTTCTTATGCCTAGTGTGCCATATATATATATTTTTTGGTGTTGTATTATTATTATATTATTATTATTATTATTATTATTGAGTGAGAGAGCAGTTCATGCCATCAAAGTGACACTGGGGTACAAATATACGAAACCCAGTATACCCATCATGACTACCCGTCTGATAAGGGTACACCAGGCACATGCATCACAACCATATGTGCACGACATGGTGATCTCATAACAAGATAAACAGCGCATGACCTTGCGGGTGGGGCCCAGTTAGAATTTTCTTGTGGTTGGGTAACCCATCCCACTCAAAAGGTCCCTGATTAAGGGTTGTTTAAGGATGTTGAATGAAACACCCATGTTTCCAGAGGTGAATCATTCAAACCCCAAAGAATCCCTCTCAACACATGGCTATGATGCTCCCCCACTACTTCTACTCATGATCAGAGATGCACATATCGTTAGCCACTAAGGGACATGCTCAATTGGTTACGGTCAAACAACTGACAAGCAAATCTGTGGTATTGAGCAGAATATTTGCTGTAGCCCATCTTTTATACCAATATACAAACAACGTACATGATAACACTCCCAGTCAGTTAAGATCAGAAGCCATGAGAGCCGCTGCCTGGTATTGCATCTATTATTATTATTATTATTATTATTACTTTTTTTTTTTTCTTCTTTCAAATTTTCTTCCATTTCTTGCCGAGTGTCTTCCCGACTCCTAGGGCAAAGAAACTCATAGTGTATATTGGTAGGCCATTAAACCAAACTCAGTAGTTCGTTCATTTTTTTTTTTTTTTTTTTAAAGTTAAATTAAAATACATGAGCAGCAACAGTTCTCACATCGACAATGCTCTTCTCAATACGTGTGATGTACCAGTTAAGACAATCTTTTGCACTTCTTGCAGGGATGGTAAGCCAGGGATCATTCTCATATAATTTTCGGTTCCCTTCTTGATCATTCCTAGTGCTCCTACGATCACTGGTATTGTAACCGCCTTGAGATGCCACATTTTCTCAATTTCAATGAGTAGGTCTTTATATTTTCTGAGCTTGTCAAACTCCTTCGCTGAGATATTATGATCACAGCGGATGCTCATGTCGATCAATAAGCAAACTTTATTGTTTTGGTCTTTCACAACAATATCTGGTTTATTGGCCTTGATGGTTCGGTCTGTATGTACTGGAAAGTCCCACAGAATGGTTACATTTTCTCCTTCAGTTACAGCCTCAGGGTGGTGATTATACCACTTGTCGGCAGTTTTGATATTGTAATGCCGACTTATTAGCCAGTGGAGATATTGGCCAACTCTGTCATGTCTTAATTTATACTCCACTGGTGCTAAAACTTTACATCCAGAGATTAGGTGGTTCACTGTTTCAATCTAATTATTATTATTATTATTATTATTATTATTATTATTATTATTATTATTATTATTATTATTATTATTATTATATTATTATTATCATTATTATTATTATTATTATTATTATCATCATCATTATTATTTTCATCATTATTATTATTATTATTATCATTATTATCATTATTATTATTATTATTATTATTATTATCATTATTATCATTATTATCATTATTATTATTATTATTATTATTATTATTATTATTATTATTATTATTATCATCATCATCATCATCATAATCATCATTATTTTTATTATTATTAAGGTAACGAAATGCGATGGGCTGTCAGAATCGTTAGCAGCATTGCTTTCGATTATTTACGTTTTGAGTTCAAAACCACTCAAATGCGACTTTACCTTTAATCCTTTCATAGACAGTAAAATAAAGTGCTGAGCAAATACTGAATTCGATGGTGTTGACTGCCTCTCCGCCCTCAAAAGCTATTGAACTTGAATCTAAATTAGAAGCAATTACAAATTTTATTTTGTAACAATCTCTAAAATGAGAAGTACAAGATTCGAACTGTAGGTTGTACTAAGGTATTTGAAAAAAGCAAGGGAATAGTAATGTCCAATAGATAGAAGCTTGTGTTTATACGGAGTAATACAAAAAAAATGAGAGGCAAAAATTTGAGATAGATAATAGTTTTGATAACAATTCTAATTATATATATACAATTACACCAATTTCTGTTTACCTTTGCAATGGTGCTATATAGTATAATGCCATTGATACTGGAATACAAAGACTGCCGATGTGAACTTTACCTTTCATCTTTTCAGGGTCAATAAATTAATACCAATCCATGGAGGTGGATTGCAGTGACTATGACAGCCTCCGATTGGACGCCTCACGGTAATTAAAACTCTTTGCGAATTCAATTCTAGGTATATCTTACTTGGGCGGTTGATGTAATCGATTGCCCAGTTTATGCCCAGCACTTAACAACTTTGCTTTTATTAGCAGAGTCCTACCTGCTCCAAGCTATCGGTCTAGTTCTCCTCTTCATGAGTAAATTCCTATTTTGTTGCCAAAATTCTCGGTGACCCTGTAAAAGTATAACGGATTTTACTTTTTCTCTTGACTAAACAATTTGAAAAATCTAGTGTATAAACGTGAAATTGAGTAAGTGGCTTGGATGTAAGATTACGGGTAATTTCACAGTCATCAATTCACCACAGGAGAATTCCCTGTGAAAAAAAGTTCATCGAGAAGAAAGTTCACCGTGGGGAAAGTGTTATCAAAAACATATATCCACAGTATCTCACAATTAATAGTTAAAAACTATTTTTAATTAAAAAAAAACGCCAAAAAATAACGTGAATTGATGATGGTAAACTTGCTGGGTGTGAAGGTGTATATATACGATAAAACGTTTTTAGAATGTATTATGCATATACCTGCAGTTGCACTTCAACAAATGGTCTCAGTTCAAATCAGCGGCTAGGTATATAATTGAAATGCCCGATTAAAATTCATAAAATAAATAAATTAAGTTCATGAATTATCAAGATAGGAAAGATCTGATGCTTTGAATAAAGATTCTGTTCCAGTCGAAGAGCTACACATATTATAATAGTCGTAGTAGTTTAGAAAGAATATTGTGCGATATTCGGGAAAGCTTTTAGAGTCGAACATATCTTCCATGTTAATGAGAAGCTATTATATCAGTTGAAATTGGTGCATGTTCACTTCTGTTTGAGAAGAGTTATATAGCGGAACGTGTTTGCTGGATTTAGACACAAGAATGTACTTCAAATGTAAAGAATCGTTTCTATAGAGAAATCAAATAACAATGAAGAAAGATACTCAAACGCTGAATAAAGAAAAATGTATTTATTCAAAAGTTTGAATTTAACAAGCTTGAACGCGAATGAAAGATGTAAAGGTCAAATACCTATTAGAAGTTATACCCAAGTGTGATATGCACTGCGATGTACAGAAGTAAGTGATACTCAAAATAAACAATGTTTTATGTGAGTTATAAATTTTGAAGGAAATCACAATTTCTTTGAGTTACGGAGCCACTTTTCCTGGGAGTAATCGGAAAATAAGTATCTGTTAGACAATTATTTCTAATATTCCTTTAAGAATATGAGATGAAGGAAAGATAAATATTCTTTGCATCTTTCGAGCATATGGAATCTCATTTCCTACTATTTTTTCAGCTAACTGAGCAAGATGCAAATGAAGATAGGTGCCTGGTCGATGTTTGATGCAACACCAGCAACGGAATATGATTTAATGTGAACACAAACAGTCCCTTGGATATGAGAATTTGATAATAATACGAATAAAAGATATATTTCTATAAAGTCAGAAAGTACTTAATGCAAATATTGTGCGCAATATTAAATATAAATGCACGAGTTCCCATACATTAAACATGAGAAAATACAGATGACTTAATATCCCAAAATAAGTATGAAAATACGAGAAAATTTTCTGAAAGTATTACATAAATATTATTACAGTGTAATATTATTGAGATATACATATCACTTAAAAATTTTTGGTTAAATAATTCATGTCGCGCGATGCTTCGTGCAAACACAACTCAGAAAACATGACGCTTATATTTTAAGTTTAATATATTTTTCAATAACCTGTGTGAAGCCAACAGTTGAGTAATAATGCTGTAATTTCCGAAAATTTCAGCGAATATTAAACCCTCAGGAGCATATTATTTTTGTAACAGGTCTTGTTTTCCTATTTTTATGTACATTTACATCATTGATCTTTTTGATTAGTTTGTAAACTGTCTTAGGTAACTGTGTAAATTCTCATGAAGCGTGTTATGAAGGGATGATTTGAGAAATATACGATGGACGTTTGAATAAATATGTGAAAAAATTACTTATTCAATCAAGCGTTGTCTTTCACAATATACAGGTTATTAAATATTCATTTTACTTAAATGATTGTAATAATGCCGAATGTGTGGGCGGGAGGTTACGGGTATATACAATAGAAGAGTCTATCATTTATCAATTAATGAATTAATAACTTTCTCTGAAGGAATCAATCCAATATTTTGTCGTAATTTTCGTCCCAGAATCACCCTGACCGGACAAAATTGAGATTAAAGACAAAGCAACAATGAGCATGGCAGAGGCGTGTGGCTTAGTGCTTAAGGCGTTAGACACATGGTCGTGGTTTCAATTCATGGTTCGAGATGGCTTGCGTTCGTGAGCAAAGCACTTTGACATTGCTCCAGTCCAGTCAGTTGGAAGTAATGAATAATCCTGCGGGGGACGGGCGTCTCATCCAGGGAGTGAATACACACACTTCCACGAAAGTCTGGAAACTGGCCGTTATGAACCTACGGGGCTCGAGGAAGGAAGGGTGCTTCATCCTTATGCTTGACCATGGACATCCCCTCATTGTAACTGTGAAAGTGATTTAGTTGATATTTACGCAAGGTACAGTGAAAATACAGAGGCTTCCACACTGGCTAGCTTACTGGGTCTCATTGTTACTCATACCTGAAGCAGAACAGGCCTGCAGGTTTCACCACCAGCAGGCAGAGCTCGAAATCTATATAGTATATTTTCAAGAATCTATACATAGTATATTTTCTAAGACGTTTCTGTACTTGAAATCGATTACAGAGAGTGAAGTAAGCACAGTACTGCACACACTTTTCAAATAGAAGTGTTTCATCCCAGATGACCCATGATTGAGTAGAAGACAAGAATACAAACGATTTTCAAGTTTTCATTCGGAGTATATTTCGACACAGGGGATTCTAGAACAGGTAATCACTCACGAGGTGTTTCATACGAGTTCGATATTGATCATTTTGCCCCAGTGATAAATATCTATCTGTTTGTAAATACGCCTGTAAATATGTATGTATATGTATGTATATATATATATAATTCAATTTGTGTAATCTATATATAAATATAAATAAGCATATATATCTATATTGATATTTATTATATACTATTTTATATGCTTGTATATGCTTGTATATTTGTGTTTGTGTGTGCGCGCTGATGTGGTTATTTGTGTGTGCGTGTATGTGTTTGTGTGTGCGCGCGCGTGCTTTGCTTCTACCGGTTTAGGATATAAGAAAGTTTTGATTTCTTTATTCTTCCATTTCTATAAAGGCTTGAAAAGTTTGCGAGTAAGCAAAATGGTATTTTACAAAGTTTATATGTGTTTAGTAATTGAAGTTTTCAGAAGAGTAAAAGAAATAAATAAAGAAAAATGTAAAATAGCTTCGTATAAGAATAATATCAAGCCAGATAATTCGATAAATCAAAGTTTACCTTGTTCCAACTTGGTCAAATATTTCCATCATTCAAAATATGTTCTTTCAATATCAACAGAAGATAAGCAACCACGTGTACCATATAATTCGATAATTCGATTAATCAATTATCTCCTTCATTCAATGTCTTTTAAGCTAGAAATATTTATACATACGCACATGCATTTATACATACACACAAACACACACGTATGTATGTGTGTGTATACTGAAAGAATTAGAAATAGCAGTCAGAGACTGTTTATTTCCATTGGCTACAAGTGCCCCCACTTGTAGAAAGTGGAAATAAACAGTCTCTGACTGCTATTTCTAATTCTTTCCGTATGCGGCAGAGCAACCTGTTGCCTGCCCTTTTACTTATATACTATATACACTGAACTCCACAGAAGTTCCCGCCTCTAAAGGTCATATTTACATACCGAAATCTACCGGTAAATAATTGTTGGTTGTCTGAAAAACCATCGAAAAAATATTTACCCTTATTATATATATATATATATATATATATATATATATATATATATATATATATATATATATATATATATATATATATTTATATATATATATATATATACATGTGCGTGTAGGTATATACATTATGTGCATATTTATATACATTTGCATAGTTCAAAGTTTTACTTAATCCAATAACACGTTTTTATGTTCATTCACATAAAAGAAATTCTTTTTTGTCCTCGTTCTGGCATATAATGAAATATTTAGAATTTGATATTTAGATAGCATAATGACCCTATTAGATACATTTTAAATTGTTTCTAAGTCTATTAGAACGCAATTAGATTTTTAATTTGAAGCCGAATTGAAAAAATATATGTGTAAAAATACAAGCGTCAATATTAGGAATTTTATTTTATACAGAATTTGTATGCATTCTAATATGTGCGTATCTGTTTAGCATGTCTCTGATGAAAGCACCCTTTGAACTGTGGCTAATAGGAAACAGTTTATACATATATTTATATAGAAATTATACGTGAGGCGTGGTTATGTGTAAGAGGTTTCCTTCCCAACCTCATGGCTCTAGGATCAATCCGAATGCGTGACACCT
Organism: Octopus sinensis; assembly: GCF_006345805.1. Classification (NCBI taxonomy): domain Eukaryota; kingdom Metazoa; phylum Mollusca; class Cephalopoda; order Octopoda; family Octopodidae; genus Octopus; species Octopus sinensis. The sequence goes on from NC_042997.1 coordinate 26,938,536, forward strand.
TGGTCGAGTCTTAGGCCAACCCATCCAGCGGGTGTGAATTTAGTAGACGGCCATTGAAAGAAAAAGTTAATCGTGTTTCAAATGGCGTAGGAACAATTTAACATGTATATAATTATAGGATCATTATACTATCTAAATACCAAATTCTAAATATTTTTAATATATACCAGAGCAAGGAAAATGTTTAATTTCTTTTATTCTATTTTTTTTTTCGAAAAATATAAATCCGGCGAAGAAGCACAATCTAAGAAGTAGACCAGTCTATATTAATCACTGGTGAATGTCGATTTATAGGGATACCGTAGGTTTTTCGCCATAAAGGGTACCGCCTCCATGTTTTAGGATACCATATGCCAACAGGTCTTAGGGTCTGAAGATACGCCATTTATGGCGAGAAACCCAGGGTAACCCTATACACCACCTTCACCAGTAATTTATATATATATAGTAAAGATTATTTGCCAACAGAATGTGACGGTCCCGTAAAGGACATTGTTACTGTTGTTTAAGCCCCAGGAAAACATCTTTTCTAGCTGGCTACCGACACACAGTCTATGTCTGTATACTATTTGCAAGGGAAGTCATCGTTCCCATCTCCAGCCTTACATGATACTCACAAAGCAGAGCAATAATTTCTCACAGTAGCAATGTTATTAACCGTAATTCATTCCCAGAAAAATATTTTACCTATAAAATTTGTAATACTTGTAAATAAATTGCAATAAACAACATTAGAATGTAAAAAAAAAATTATGTAAAGTAAAAGAATGTGAAGATATTTATAAAAAAAATATTATAATCGTTTTCTGTAACCTTTTCACTCGCATTAGACTCGCATACACCATCACTTGAAGACGCGATCGCCGATTCACAAGCACTCGTAGACGTACTTGTAGATTTCTCTTTAAAATACAAATCTAGAGTTGTTTGCTTAGAAGAAGCCTTTTTTCGTTTTTTTCGCTCTCTATAAATTTCTCGGTAATACGCAGATGCATTTCTTATGATAGTATAAACTTTTGCACTTCGTTAAAAATTGTGATCTGGTGCTTGAAAAATATAACTCGTAAAATCGGGGTGTTGTAAAGCGGGTCCTCGCAAAGTGAGATATCACTATCTATGTATGTGCTAGTGTGTGTGTTTGTGTGCGTGCGTGTTTCTGAATGTGTGAGTGTTCCGTCAGCGATTTGGTAAAAGTGACCAAAAGAGAATAAAAATTACGTGCTGAGGTCGATTCGTACGACGAAAATTCTTCAAAGTGGTGTGCCAGACTGGGTGCAGTCAGTCCAATGACTGAAGCAAATAAAAGATAAAAGATGGAAGATATGTAAATTAAAAGAAAATAAGAAATTGATTTGTGAACAAAATTTGCAACCAGAAAATGGCGACCTTAAGTTGAAAACACCTGCTGAAGATAAAACAGTGGTCCTGTCAAGTCGCTAGAAGATAGTAGGAGTGCACTCCCTTGCTTACAACATATATATATAGGATGCAAACTGCATCGATAACCAGCAAGTGGAGGCGTCCTCTTCAGTTTGAAAATGGTCGTAATTCGGTTCGTACGGGATAGCCATATTGAAGTGGCGACAAACATTCTTTCTGACTATAGTTACTACTTCTAACTAGCTACTTTGCTTGTTGCAAGATCAGTGACTGATTGTCACTTATTTTTCCTATATATTGCGAGCTGGAACAGACTATTGCTATCTCTAACGGACAGGAGTCCGCCAATGAGGATGCATCCGAAACTGAGTGGTCTGACGGTCCTGTCAAGTCGCTAGAAGATGGTAGGGTTACGCTACGATGTTTAAAAATGGTCGTAATTCGGTTCGTACGGGATAGCCATATTGAAGTGGCGACAAACATTCCTTCTGACTATAGTTACTACTTCTAACTAGCTACTTTGCTTGTTGCAAGATCAGTGACTGATTGTCACTTATTTTTCCTATATATTGCGAGCTGGAACAGACTATTGTTATCTCTAACGGACAGGAGTCCGCCAATGAGGATGCACCCGAAACTGAGTGGTCTGACGGTCCTGTCAAGTCGCTAGAAGATGGTAGGGTTACGCTACCCTGCTTGCAATATATATCGGGTGCAAACTGCATTGATAACCATTTACGCTATTTATTATACTCGAACCACGTTACAGCACTCAGTGGTTGCATTCCAACGTCTGGCAAGCTGTGAGCGAAAGTGTCAGTTACAGCAGAATCGCAAATGAATAGGAGATTCGAATGTTGTAGGAAACATAACATTCTCCCCAGGAATTAAATATCGCAGTAGTCCAGCGTGGTGGGTTCAAAAGTTGTACATATGCGCCCGCTGCGACTGGAATGTTATATATGTGTGTGTATCTGTGCGTGTGCTTGTCTGTGTATCTGTGTGTCAGTGTGTGTCTCTGTGCGTGTTTGTGCAAGTGTATGTACGTATGAATGAATATATATTCAGAACAAAATGGCTGAGATATAATTAGAAGTATGTAGAAACAGAAATGAAAATATAATCAAGTAAATTTGTGTAAATACAAAAGCGACCTCTAAATCTGCTTGTGAATGTGTTTGCGCGTGTATTTATACACATATATCCATCCAACCATACAGCCTAACTATATATACATATATATATATATATATAATATATATATATATATATTATATATATATATATATATAATATATATATATATAAACATGCGCACACATATATATATATATATAGTGAGATAGTGAATGAACAACAGAGGCTATTAAATAGCGTATATAATTGATCAATTACTTTACATTACGTATACTCGTATCATAGTCGATTGTTGAAAGTAAACGTCTTGGATTCTAATCAATGACAAGATAAATCTCTGTTGTTCAATGGATCAAATAGGTATAATTCCGCTCTTCTTTTTTTATCTCTTCCGCATTCTATTCACTGGCCTGGAATGCATTTCGTTGCTGTGACGGAATTAGCCTACTATTGTTCTTTTTTTGTCTTTCTTTTAAGGATTAGACACAATTATTCGGTTTTATTCATGTGTATGAATAGCATTTTCGTTCTGTTTGTCAACAGACATTTTGAATATAATTAGAGACTTGTAACCTATTTCATTTTAAGCTCGTTTTGCTTGGTAATTAATTGTAACGAAGGAAGTGGGGACTCTGAAGTAAAAGAGTCACTTAAATCATATCGACTGGCTCTAAATGACGTATCCTTCCTTCCGCACATTAGTCGTATAGATCAAAAAAATTAATATGAGGCAACAATAGGAGCTCTAAAATGATCGCTCGAATTTCTCGAAATAACAGCCAAATTTCTTTTAAATCAGACCTCCATTCTTAAGCCCTCGGCTATCTTCACCGGACTGCACTTAGTCTCTGTCAATCATGCTGATCGTCAACTGAAAATAAATTCCATTTCTTCCTCCCACCACTCTCAGAAATCCGAGAATACTTGTCATTCACATTAGTTTCCATTCGTCACTTAATCATCCTCTTCATAAGGATATATATATATCTTATAATGGGATATTTTCTTCTCATTAGTATATATTTTTTTCCGCATCCATATATATTTTCTCATTCGTATATATATTTCATTTTACAGAATCTTTCCAGCTTGAACTTCCATAAGGCAAACTGGAAACAAATTGAGAAAGATTCGCTTGTAGTTTCATCGCGTAACTGTTTGAGGACACCGGCGATATCTTCTAATTACTGCAGGCACACAGATACACAAACAAAACTGATTTTGTTTACACTGACAAGTCTGTCCCATGTCATATATTTAAACAGTATTTGATAGTTGTCAAAGATTTTATACAGTTTCTGGGGAAAATACATATAGACTAATTATTGCAGATGTAAATGTGTACGTTGTAAGCGTTGTATTTTTAATGATTCGATCAGATTCTTAATCTCATACGACGCTTCCTATCTGGTAGTTTATAATCCAATTATATTGGTTTCACCAATCTTAGTTCAAGGAAATGACTACCATATTAAAACAAATGAGTAGAAGGCATTTACAAGCAAATAAGAAAAAGGAGAAGAAAGAAAAGAAAACAACTCCTGATTTATTTTGTTCTCTGTTAATGCAAAAGATTATTCTTGCGATCGATAGGAAACTACTGCGTCAACAGTAAAATAAACGGATGTCAGACATGATTTCGTTCTCGCAATCTTTCGCAAAGTAATACCGTCTTGTTGATGCGGTTTGTTAATTACAAGAACTGAAGTGTAAACGGGAAAAACAAAACACACGCGTCAACTAAATTTCTATTTAAGCTTCTTTAGGTATATTTTTATGTTTTTATTGTTGTTTGTCTATTGTCAGGTCAGCAATGGGATTCACATTGTTTTCTGTATCCCGCCCCTATTCAAGACTGTAATTCGCTATTTAAATTAAATCTCATTTTTTATTTTTTTTTAGCTAGCGGTAAGACACACTACGTGTTAGCTCGTATTCTTTGTTGACTCTCTTGAAATGCAGAACAGTGATAGTTTTAATAATATTACTGAAGCTTTTTTTTTTATATTTCCATATATATATTTATACAATGTATTGTGATTAGAATAAAAGTGGTATATTTCACAGTATTGCGTCGAAATATTCTAGAAGTGTTATAGATAGTCTCTTGTGAAGATTAAAAATAACTATCGAGTTAAACAACAGGTAATTTTTCAGGTCAAGCATTTTTAATTCATGTATAATTCAGCTGCGAAGATGTAGTGCGTGCAGATAATGATAATGTAAAATTGTGCAATGTTTTAACCAAAGACGAATTATCTGCAAGTTAGGTCCGCCTTGTGCAACTGGCATAAATATCAACATCATATTACCTGAGCCAAGAGTAGCCATTGATTTGTCGCTCGACGAGCTAGAGAAATTTTTTCGGACCACACCCTGTATGAAGGTGTGATTAGCATTTTGTATATAGTTGAATATACTGGACAGTGAACTCCTGGATACAAAAATTTGAGAATGTTGATTTAAATATTATTCGTATCAAAACAGATAGCATATGACCTGAATAAAATCTGCTTAGTTTAATGAAGATTAAAACGGATATATATATATATATATATATATATATGTGTGTGTGTGTGAGTGTGTGTGTGTGTGTGTGTGTGTGTGTGTGTGTGTATTCACATTTATTTTATATTTCTCACACTCAGTACAGCATGTTTATTTATCGCAATATATCTTAAACCATTAAACCGGCTATTTCCTGTATATATATTGTAAATGTAAACAAAATCATAATCCTTGAAATATAGTAGTTATTTTATCATTTCTTAATGTGCTTCCAGTGCTGTAAAGAAAATAGTAATATGTTATATACCTGCTTAAAATGTACACTTTTGAAATTTAATTTCGTTACAAGGTAGTGCTCCAGAATGGACTGAAACCAATAAAAATGATTATATCAGCTCAGTTATTAATTTCATGTTAAGCTATCGATGTAATTATAAAGAAACAATAAAGAATAATGGTAATTCGTAACAGATTCTGGTTTCCTTCAACTTCTATAATAATTAATATGAACATTTATAAAGATGAAAAGATGTGAATAGAAGATAAACGCTCTAAAGAATTGACCATATTAAAAATAAAATAAAAAGTAAGTGATTGCTCTCCGAGTCCGATTATATCTGTAGTAAAAGATAACAGAACCAGGAGGCAATTTAAGTCTCCTGAGTACCACTGGACAGATGGGAACTGAGTGGTTCTCCGTCGGTCAGTAGCCGTTATTGAGTAAGAGATTTAGCTCATTGCACAGTTTTCACTAACACCCGATTCTTTGATGCGTTAGGCGGATTCACTCAGCACACACCCGGTCTATAAGTATTGTAATTTTGCAACATGTCATTATGTCTTATCGGCTATACTAAACTATGAAGAAATGTATGTTCTTTAATCTATTTAGATCAGGAGTTCCCAACTATTTTTTTTTACCTATGGAGCCTTTGATTACTATTGTATTCTGGTAGAGCCCCTTTGATTACTATTTTCTACAGGTGCACTCCATAGCCATCCAATGTTTAAAAAGTAGTTTTATAGACACTTCATCCAAAATGCTATTTTGTTTTTCACTTATTCCCTTGTTCAGGTAGAATTATGTAAGATGTTAGAGAAAGAAACACATCTATTGTAATACATACCAAACAAACATCTAATGCAAAATTTTTCAGAGGCCGTTAAAATACTATTGTGGATGCCCAATTTATATTTTGTTGGGTGGACCCCCAAAGATCTTATATGGACCCCTTAAGATCTTATAGGGGTTATATGGGTCCCAGTTGAGAACCCCTGTATTAAATGAATAAATAATGACAGATGTTCTGGAGGATTTTGAAAGCGCTATAAAGATTGCAGACGACATTAATTTGTTAAGATTAAAATTAATCTCGAAAATATTAATTATTGCTTATGTGCAGAAATCCATACGTGACAAACGTCATATCATGATAACAAGAAAATTATAAGGCACAAAAAGAAAATGACTCTCCCCAGACACAACTAGAAAATAATGACTATTCGTTATTGTTTATATGGACCCCGTATATAAAGTTCAAATCAATAACACGTTGTTAGGACCGATTGAGGTATCCACTTCGATTCTCTAATCAACGAACATGTTGCATATGAAACGGAGATAAAAAGTATGCCTGGCTAATTAATAACAGGATTAGATTTTATGCAAGAAAATTATGAATAATAACATATAAATCCTTTTTTTCAATTTGGGGATTGATTGCATCATTAATAAAACGTATCCCGACTGAGATGGACAATGCCTATATATCTTCAAAGTTAATAAATTTGACCAGGCAATTGCTTGGAAATAAGTGGCTACATGAATATATTCGGCTCAGTGTTAAGTGAGCTGAAGAAATTAATTTTCGAAAGGAATTTCACAATGTGCTGATGAAGTATATACTCTCAGTAAGAAATATATTATATAATAGACAGATTCTTTATACTCATTAATGCTTCTAAAATAAGTGACTGGGTGATGTCTCGTGCCAGAGTTCAGAGCAAGATCAAAAGTTAATGGCCAGTTTAATTAGCCATAAGCTATCCGTACGAAACAGTTGCTCTTGCCTATAATTTTATTAAAGAATTACAGTGAATTGGTGAATTGTTCGTTGATTTGTAGTGTTGCAATCAAATCTTAACTTTCTATGAAGGTAATCCGTTCTTAGATGAATACTTGTACGGTATTTCAATAAATTTTGATTTATTGATAATAATGACGTCATTTTCTGTTTAGTACTAAAAACGATGGCTACTTAATATTCAATATATAAAATAATATAATAGAATCCTTAATTATTTCATACTATTTGAACTCATATGTATATGTATATATGTAGGTATATACATCTTTATATATGTGTATGTATGAGTGTTTGTGTGTTGATTTTATCCGGATAACATTTGCTATGGGTGTTTTGAAATGTCTATCAAAACTTAACTGAGTATAAATATAAGATATCAGATTCCAGTTGAAGAATTTATAAATGCAATTTCGTATTTGCTAATTTCCACGTTATGCGAATAAAATTATCTGATACGGGATCTGATATAAGATGTTCTTTTAGCTTTATGTTCATGGAATTTGTAGAAAGATGTATGAAAATGATTTATTTACAACCGATATGGTTGTGTTCTTCAATTAGAAGCACTTTGCTGTTGGAATTAAAATATGAAATTCCTATGAAGATAAATGTGGAGGTATTCAAGAAAGAAAATTTTGAGAAGAAGCGTCTCTCATTGCAAATCCACAGAAAGATTTCAGTAAGATAAGTTCTTAATACTTCCGTTTGAATAGAGATACAATCTGTTAAATCTGGTATTGCTTTGAGATATGACGAGTCTCAAATTTGAAATATAATATACAGGTTCTATTTAGATGGAAAAACTTTTCTGAATATATGCACGACTCATCAACATTCATAAACTGACCGCATTATGAAGAATCATCTTATCTTTGTAGTTTTATTCAGTACAATATTATCATTGCTTCACATTTGAGTGGTTACTCACTCGTTTCCAACCGGCTAATCATTGGCTCATTGAATTTTTGACGACGAGAGTAACAAAGATGTCACTGATCTTTTTTCTTTCTCTTCCTTTTTATTTTTTTCGGTTCCTATCAAGTGTTATAATATTTTGATGTAGAATATAAACATCTACGTGAAAAAGCACGGTTGTATGAACGGAACAATTCTTGCATTAATACTTTGAACTAAAATTAACAATGCTTTCAGTGTTACTCTCTTATATTACATGCCTTCCAATTTCGTAGGTGCACATACTTTTAAGAATTAATTTTAGAATGTATTTCAATTCATCTCTCAGTGTATGCATTTGGTTTAGAATCACAAGGGATAAATATATCACATTCGTGGTAATTATTTCACATCTATCTATCTATCTATCTATCTATCTATCTATCTATCTATCTATCTATCTATCTATCTATCGATCTATCTATCTATCTCTATCTCTCTCTCTCTCTCTCTCTCTCTCTATATATATATATATATATATATATATATATATATATATCATATATATTAAATTAGAGATAAAATCACTACTAGGCAAATCAAACAGTGAAAATCATAAGCCAATACATAGAAATAAAATTAATTAAAAAATATAAAAATATAAAAATCCAAATTTTACTCTATATCTTATTAAACTTTTAATACTTTTTGATAGTTTATAAAAAATAAATAAATATAAAAATATAAAAATATAAAAATATAAAAAATATAATTTTTTTTAAATATTAAAAAAAAATAAATAAATATAAATTTTAAAAAAAATAAATAAATATAAATTTTAAAAAAAATAAATAAATAATTAAATAAAATAATAATAAAAATATATATATATTTATAACTTATAAGTTTAAATTATTAATTTAAATAATTTTTTTAAATGTTAACTTTAATTTAAATATTTTAATTGGATTTTTATATTTTATATTTTATATTTTTTTAATTAATTTTATTTCTATTTATTGGCTTATGATTTTCACTGTTTGATTTGCCTAGTAGTGGTTTTATTTCTAATTTAATATAATATATATTATACAATAAAATTAGATTTAATCCTAAATCTAATTTTTCCCTGTAAGTTTGGATTTACTCCCTAATATTATATATATAATATATATATATATATATATATATATATATATATATATATATATATATATATATATATTTATCTATCTATTTATCTATCTATTTATCTGTCTGTTTGTCTGTTTGTCTGCCTGTGTGTCAATCTGTCTGCCTGTCTGTTTATCTCTTTTTCTCTAGCTGAAATTGTATGGGTGTACGCAGATGTGTATCTATATATGTATGAATATATATGCATACATATGCACACATATAGTGACATCAAGACAACCAATGCTTTTCTCAGAAACTTTCATCTACGCGAAGTATAAGAGATCGACTAACATCGTAAAATAAAGTACATGACAAATCTAGTGCTCATAATGGAATTTTCGCTGAAGTATACTTGAGTAACATGCAAAAATGCTAGTTCTAAAATATCTCTAAGAGATCAGCGCAGCAGTTGTAGTGAGAAGTAATATTCGTAGCCACTTTAATATGGCTGTCCGTTTCAGCGGACTCTACTGCGATTTCTTGACCAGTCTTCTTGGAGTTAAGAAATTGTAGAATCCGCTCGAACGGACACCCATGTTAAAGTGGCTATGAATATTACTTAAACATGAATAGTTTCCTATTAAGCTATTGCGGCTATATTTTACATGTCCCCACCTTGGTAGCTAGGCAAATTCTACACACTCGCCAGAGATCTTAGAATTTAACCCCACGATTCCGAGTTCGATTCCAGGCAGTGACCTGAATAATAATAATAATAATAATAATAATAATAATGATGATGATGATGATGATGATGATGATGGTGGTGGTGGTGGTGGTGGTGGTGGTGGTGGTGATAATGATGATGATGATGATGGTGATGATGATGATGATGACAACAACAACAACAGCGAAAAATACCTTAGGAATGAGAACCCAGGTTCGAAATTTCCCCAAGACACTTGAAAGCTGCAGGGCATATCAGTCGAAACGTTGTGTTAACAACAAACAAGATGAGGACAAATATCCGTCAAATGTAAATAATGTAAATAATGTACAGAAAAACTTGTCTGACGATCTGACAGTCATTCCAATTCGTGCTCTGGCTATGCAGTTTATGTTAAAGACCTCCGAACGGTTGTATGGTAAAACTAACTTCTTTAATAGCATTTGAATTCGAAACGCGAGGATTCGCAAGCAAATACTACAAGGTGTTTTGCCCTACACTCTGGTGAATTTGCTAATATGCCATTGTTTTCTTTGCTGCATCAGTAGCTACAGTAGCTACAGCAAATACGTTTGATTTATTTTACTAATCCCGTAAGAATGAAAGGTAATATTTCGACCAAATTTGAACTCAGAGCGTGAAGGCATAGTTGTTCCATACTCTAATGAATCTGACAGCATGCCACCTGTTCGTGGCATCAGTAGCTACAGTAGCTACAGCAAAAAAAAAACGTTTGATTTATTTTACTAATCCCGTAAGAATGAAAGTTAATATTTCGATCAAATTTGAACTCAGAGCGTGTAGGCATAGTTGTTCCATACTCTAATGAATCTGACAGCATGCCACCTGTTCGTCGCTACATCATTAATGACAGCAATTAATGCGAGAAGCTTATGGTTCATACACTAATTGAATTCTGAAATTCAATCTAAAGCGAAGCTTCCTGTTGCCTTTCTTGACAGACACTAAATTTCTAGGTGATGATAACTTTGAATATCCATTCGGTTTTAACAACGTCATTTGTTTCATCGTTATACAGTGGGAATTTGGAAATCCATTAAAACGCATTCTACTTCAGTGAACGTGCAAACTCTGCGTTCGAAACGTTATTATTGCAAAACGTTAGTTTCTTTTAATTTACTCCCGAAGCTGTACAAATATTTGTTAGTCAGAAAGTTTTTATTTGCTATATTGGTTTTCTATATATAAATAATTTGTCAAAGCATGGTTTATTCATGACATCATACTGGAAGAGTAACCTCGCGTTGTCTTTCATGTGCATTCATTTAATTAATCCCGTTAAAATGATACACAAAATGATGAGGATGATGATAGTGGAGTCTGGTCTTTTTGGTGGTGATGTTAGTGACAGTCGTATATTTGGTGGTGGTGGTGGTGGTGGTGATGGGCGACTTTAACGCAAATTATGTGATCATGATAACTGTGACAACGACGACGACGATAAAGACGATAACGACGGGGATGATGATGTTGACGATGACGATGATGATGATGATGATGATGATGATGATGATATTGACGATGGCATCGCTGCCAACTCTTATGGTCGTGGTGGGCGTAACAGGTAAGAGGGCTTCGAAGTGGTGGGTACAGCAGTCATGCTAATCATTACTATAATATTGATTTTTGGAGATCAAGTACATATCTGGGGAAGTGATGCGGTTCACTTGATCGACAATTAGTTCTTTAATTTATCCATACCAGAACGATGAAAGGTAAATTCGATCTCTGCGGGATTCGAATCATGAAGATAACACTGCTGACATAAAGAGTGCATCTGAGGTCAGGTTGTACTCGTTGATAACGCATAAACGTTAGCAAGTAGTGGTGGTGGTGGTAGTAGTAGTAGTAGTAGTAGTAGTAGTAGTAGTAGTAGTAGCAGCAGCAACAGCAGCAGCAGTAGCAGCAGTAGTAGTAGTAGTAGCAACAGCAGCAGCAGTAGTAGGAGGAGGAGGAGGAATTGACCGGGAAGGAGCAATAGTTGCTGGTATTATCGCCTCGTTATCGCACCCGACAAAAGTGTCATGAAAGACTTCCCAATCGTCACCCATTCTGTTTGAAGCAGTGTAAATGTTGTGCATCTCTTATGAGGTAGTAGGAGGAAGGTGTGAAGAAAAGTGAGTGAGAGTTAGAGTCCGAATGAGAAGTAGGGTAGGAGTAAGGGAAGAACAGAGATGATAGTAGAGTGCTTGCTTGTAGTAACGATAATTAAAATAATTGTAGTAATAGCGTTGAGAGAGAAGGTGATGTTTATTGGCGGTGGTAATTATCCAGTCGTGCGACGGAATTGATATGGTGTTTTGGAAGGACTTCATAAAAATGCTATGGACAAACATATGGAGAAGGAGGAGAAAGGAAGAAACAAATGGTGTATGTTTTGATGATGAAGATGGTGATTCTGATGGGGAAGGTGGTTCATGTGTGGAGCCAGTGTTAATGGTATTAGTGGTGAAAATGATAGTGGTAATAGCAGTTATAGTGAAATCGGTGGTGGAAGTGATAGAAGAGGTGGTGGTGGTGGTGGTGGTGGTGGTAGTGGTGGTGGTAGGAGCGGCGAAGGCAGTGTCAGTGGTGATGGAAGTGGGGATTGCTATAATGGCTGTAATGATGGTGGCAGCGAGGGTGGCCGTGGATGTCTCAGCGGAGGCAGAAATGGTGGCAGAGGTAGTAGTATTAAGAAGGTGACGCATGTAAGAGAGTAGTTATTTACTTGAAGTAGTAGCAATGTTTTATAGTTCACCATTTTACAGCTAATCGATAATTGACATTCTAGAAATGACCACCCTCTCATGTGTTTCACGAAATGTGTACGCCGAGCTATCTTTAACCCATGTGATTTTAATATGATACAGTGTGATTTGCGATAGATATGGCTGCTATATTTAGCACATCAAGTGATCACGCTAAGAGTCACACGTAGTAATTATTTTATCAAAGAGGTGACAGAAATTGTCCATAACACCTTTATCATTGTCGACTGATTGTGTAATTATGTGTAATAATTTCTCACCAATAGAGAAAATTATTAAGTAACTATTTATGGGAATATCAGTTTCTGAATTTCAGCAGAAATATCATCTAACATTGCTTATTATATAATGTATAGAAACACCTTTGAACTCGTGCACTTTGCAGAAAGAGCGATTCTATGGCTATACCCACATACATATACGTTTATATTTATCCCTGTGCAAATCTATGCGTGTGTCATTGTGTGAGTGTGTAGGTATGATAGATCGCTAGCCACTAAACCTTTTTCTATTTTCTCACACCGTATATTTCTGTGTTCCTTTCTGTCGAAGAGCGTAGGCTCGAAACGTAAAAGACTTTCTCACTTCCCGAGCGTTAAACTAATACATCTGTTTGTTGTTTACACACCCGTCTTCGTCGTTTTTTTTTGTGTGTGTAAATTCTCTCTCTATATATATATGTAATGCGGGAAGGACTTTTCAACGAAGTCGCGTCTTGTATTTGCCTTCAGAATGTGGAGTAGTTGAAACAGGGACAACTGAGGAAGGGGAATATTCTTTATGTTGTATATCTCGTTTCTCTGTTTGTTTGTTTTTTTCGTTGTTCGAAAAAAAGTTCGTTTCTATGTTTTTGCTGTACCGATATATGCATGTATATATACATATATATGTAGGTATGTACATATATCTATGTATATATGCATATAATTATATATTATTTATATTATTATATGATCAAACGCCACGCATCATTTTCCAAGTATATATATATATATATATAATATATATATATACACACACACATACATACATACATACATACATACATACATACATGCATACATACATACATGCGTACATACATACATACATACATACATACATACATACATACATACATACATAAGTATACATATATACATTTATGCATGTATGTATATATGTATTGCAATAATCACAAAACCAAAATCACTTATATTTGATAACTATTTAATTCGTTCGGTTTAAGCATTTACACAACAAATTGTATACAGAATAAATTGTCTTCAAACTTTAGAAACGAAGTTATTGGAATCTACCAAGCTACTTCGCTTGTAAAACGAAACAATTTGACGCGTAACTGCATGACGTATATTAAATACATTCGAAATATTAGTAATTTATTTTATGATTATTCTGATATTAGACGACTCGTGTTTTCTAACGATATAGCCTCTCCTTGACGGGTGGTACGGTTATAGCGCATCGTGAAATATTGTAAAATATTGCTCTGGACACTGAATCGAAATACCTGATTAATTTACTACAAAAATACTACAAGGTCTTTTGCCCTACACTCTGGTGAATTTGCTAATATGCCATTATTTTCTTTGCTGCATCAGTAGCTACAGTAGCTTCAGCAAATACGTTTGATTTATTTTACTAATCCCGTAAGAATGGAAGGTAATATTTCGACCAAATTTGAACTCAGAGCGTGAAGGCATAGTTGTTCCATACTCTAATGAATCTGACAGCATGTCACCTGTTCGTCGCCACATCATTAATGACAGCAATTAATGCGAGAAGCTTATGGTTCATACACTAATTGAATTCTGAAATTCAATCTAAAACGAAGCTTCCTGTTGCCTTTCTTGATAATGTACTTCTGTGTGTGTGTGTGTGTACATGCATATTTGTGCCTATGCTTTGCGGACATAACATTTCTGCATTGAAATAGTTGCACATTTATCTGTCCATGTATTGAGATCATTTTTCTCTTATTTTAGATGTAATGATACTTACACTCAATGCAACATACGCAGCATTTTAAGTCACACTTCCTTCCTGATCCATAAATACCTTCCGAAATTTCCACGTCACTTAGAATATATTTAATATTTCTAAAATGTAAGGAGGTGAGCTGGCAGAAACGTGAGCACGCCGGGCGAAATGCTTAGCAGTATTTCGTCTTTACGTTCTGAGTTCAAATTCCGCTGAGTCAACTATACTTTTTTATCCTTTCGAGGTCGATAAATTAAGTACCAGTTGCGTACTGGGTTGATCTAATCGTCTGGCATCTCCCGCAAAATTTCGGGCCTTCTGCTTTGAGGAGAAAAGAATATTTCTAATATATAAGGCGGGAAGCTGGCGGAATCGTTAACACGCCGAGCAAAGTGCTCTGCATTTCGTCCGTCTTTACGTTGTGCGTTCAAATTCAGTCAAGATCGACTTTGCCTTTGATGTCTTTCAAAGTCGAGATACTATGTACCAGCTGAACAAAAGGGGTCGATGTAATCGACTTCACACATCTCCCGCAATATAGCTGCACTTGTGACAAAATTTGAAATCAATATTTCTAACACATAACAATCTATGTGATCCAACCAAATTAATTTCTCCACTTAAAAGGTAATGAAGACTGAGTACGTTATATACAATTTATGGAGGTGCGTTGTTTTGTACGCATGATCGCGAAGTTGTGGTTTCGATTTCTGGACCGGGTGATGCGTCGAGCTCTTAAGCAAAACACTTCATTCCACGTTCTTCTAGTCTTATCAACTGTCAAAATTGAGTAGTCCTCCTGTGTCTCTGTTTTTCATTATGGGTAAAGACCCCCTTCGGTCACGAATGACCATGGGATTGCACCTAGAAAGTTACCCTCCTAGACACAAGTCCGGGCAAGGTTGTTTATGGAAGACCAGCAGTCACCCATGCATACCAGCCTCCCTTCTCCACGCCACCAGTGTTATCCAAGGGAAAGACAAAGGTCGATACAGCTTGGCACCAGTGACGCCGCAACTCATTTCTACAGCTGAGTGAACTGTGTCTTTAAAGGATATTGTATGCCTTGGCATACAATATCAAAGTAATAAAACTAAAACTAACTTGCCAGCCATAATACAGATATTGACTGCAAAGTTTAGTGGGAGATCGCGTATGCTTGCCCTGTTTTACCCCTTCCTTAAGCAATAAGAACGAGGAATCTTTGGAAAATACCTAAAGACGGTATTTCATTGACGTAGTTGCACATGATGCATGATTTACGGTTACAGAATGTTCGTTGCTTGTTTGGAGTTTCACGAACAACAAAACTTTACTGGATTTAGTATTTGCATATGAAATCTCATTGTAAAAACCTTGAGGAGCACAAGACCTACAGTGTTCAAAACATTCGAACACATACGGTTTCAGGTGAGTGCTTGTGAATTTATAGATATATGTAAATGAAAACACATGCAATATGTTCATTGTATTGGATGGCTGTGGACTCTCTTACTTTCATCCGTCCTTTGGGAAATTTGTAATCCAGAAAGTTGTCTCAAGTCACTCTCCTCACCAAACAAGGGTAGGATAATAGTTTAATTGCTTCAAAGCCGACAGCACAATTGGTTGTGGTCATCAGAAGTATGTGTCTGCCAGAGAAGTATGTCTCTGTCCTGACCTCTTTCTCCCTTACACACGCATCTGCGCACTCGCATGCACACACATGCAAATTCACAAATATACAGACATACAATCTACATACCGTCCTACTTTAGTAAAGTCTATATTTGGAGTGCTTCTTCCTGTACACCCAGTCATGTGCGATTTAATATTCACACTATTTGAAACATGGCGCTCAATTGTCGCTAAGTTGTCAATAATATTCATGCGATAGTGAATATACTACAAATATATTCAAGTATTCCTGTTCAATATTCCACCAACTAAAATGATTATTCCCAATAGACTTTAGTGTAGAGAAACCCATTTACATCTTTAATAACCCAAGAATGTTATGTATCATGTAGTTATCATCATAAACACATCAGTGTGCAACCATTTTTAATCGAATTCAGTGTTCGAGATAACATTTCTAAATCGTACTCATTCTTCTTATTCTATAAATAAACTTGCAACGCAAATTTCTATCTGCATCTATTGAATATATTAAACAAGATAAACAAATATCAAAGACAGTAAAGGAAAAAAAAAATAAAGAACTACAAAAATCATCAAGAACTTTTCTTTAATATTTGTTTATCGACCGGTGTCTTTAAATGATATTTCATATTTCATATCATGGTGTTATTAGAAAATAAAATTATATTACCATGTACTGGAACCCAGTATCTACTCCTCACCAAACAAAAAAATATATAACTGGGAAAATATAAAGTACTTACTAATCTCTTAATATTTCCAATATCTTTCAGAATGATCCTGCAGTAATATTTAATTTTATTTTCGTTTCTTTCATCAATCGTACATTTTTAAAAACTTTTAGTTCTTGTATTTTCCTTAACAAATTCTAATATGCGATATATCAAATAGTTTGAGAGGCAACTACACAATAAATACTTTTTCTACTCACTCGAGAATTAGGCAATAAGACTTGTTACTTTAGGAAATGAATACTTTTATTTTCTTTGACCACATAACTGTGGTGTCTAATCATTTTGAGATCATAGTAAAATTCCTACAGCCAACCATGTTATGCACAATTTTTATTGCGATTGTACACTCCCCAAAAAGAAGAAACACACATCACTAACAAAAGCAACATACATATCAGTCGTAAATTACACAAATATATCACTCACAGAGCAACACAAATATTAATATAAAAACACACATACACACACAGACATATATACATATAAGCATGTAAGAACTCATATATATATATATATATATATATGTTCCTTACTGCATCATATATATATATATATATTCCTTACTGCATCATATATATATATATATATTCCTTACTGCATCATATATATATATATATATATATATATATATATATATATATATATATAATATATATATATATATATGATGCAGTAAGGAATTTTGTCATTGAACAGGTCGCGGTTTCAAAGCGACGGAAATATTTTGACAAATTAAATAAAGTGTTGAAATGAATCTAAAGGTGCTTGTGTTTTTAAATGGCTTATAAATAACCTCCACGCTGTAATTGCTTACACACACACATGCACACACACACACACACACGTATATATATATATATATAACAACAAAATTTTATATAGAGCTACCCAAGGTTTCCTACCTACATGTCAAGCCTTGGGGACAGATCGTGAAACTCTATATGAATACAAAATTTTGAAATATCTACTTTACAGACGCTCAAAACACTCATAAACGTTCAGAACTCGAGAAATACGAAAAATAGTTAATCAGTACGGGTTATTTCTCCTTCAGCAGAGGGTAAAAAAACAACTTTATAGATTCGGAGAGCCTTAAGGAGCAAACAGGGGAGGTCCAATGTTCTAATAAGTAACGCTTGAAGTCTATTAATCTAAGGAAAATCTTTACCACACAAGTCTTGACGTTGAGTAAGAAGAGTGGAGCAAACCAAACGACATTTCTACAACGCTTCCTTTTTCGGGTGCTAGGGTCAGGAATGTAGGAGACGCGGTACTTCAACCCACTCAATACCAGTGATTCATCGTAGTAGGGGACAGCCTCATCGAAGATATGTTGGATCGAGTATAGATTCATTCGAGATCCTCTTGCTTACACCTTTCTCTAGGTTCTTGAAAACAATGGGAGGGGCCGGAGGCTGTGCTAATATAAGACAGTCTGTCGTTTGGCTTGTGATAGGGCCTGTATGTACCAGAGCCCAGATCTAAAGTAACAACTAAAAAAATCTACTGTGGTGAGATTAGTCTCAATGGTAAGCCTCAGACCCATTAAGCCTAAGGTGATAATTAGGTTCTGTCTACGTCTATCTAACGTGTAGCTGTTGACTCCTCTAGAGATTATCAGGGTGTAATCTTTGTAGAGGCAGAAAAAGACCGAAGGGAAACGCTTTCCTAAGGTGTCCAAGATGTACAGTGCGGTAAGATCACAGATGTCGGCGCTGTCATATGGTCCCACAGCTACATCAAAGGAGCCCTCAGGGTCAGATTGTTTGACCCAAGTCGAATCTTTGCTGAACATCACCCTCTTCCTGGTATGCATGATAACTCTAACATCACTATCACTAATATCTGTGAAGCACTTAGCAAAGGAAAATGCCTTGAATAATAACACTTTAGAAATAGATGGATGAATGTCGACAATGTCAAACTGTGTAAATCTAGCTCTTACACTGTCCCGTTTGGCAATGCGCTTACCAAATTGTTGCTGCACCATAGAGGGCGGGTCGTGTGTCTTCTTATGTCGTCATTAATCCTCCTTACTATATAGTTACTCGTCTGGCCAATCTCGGACTTGGCCACGTTGACCAGACAGCATTCGGGGTTAGAGGCAAAATTCGGCTTGTGATCTTTCAGTGTTATAAAAGCATTTCGCATGGACGTGATCTGTACTCTGTCTCCTATACCTAGATTAACTTCTATTTTCTTAGCTTCAGAGTTACTGCTATTGTAAGTGTATGGGGAAGACCATCTGTAGTTTTGTGTGACTGAATCATTTAAAAGCCTATCGTAAGCGTATGTATAAGTTCTTATTCTTATCCGAGATGATTAGCGTTAGAGTTTCTTATTTTATGTATATCTTCACGGAGTTTGTTTTGAAAAGAGGAAAAGGAATTACGGAATTTCACGCGCCTAGTAGGGCCGCTTCGAAGGCCTTGAGAACGTTGATTCTGGGTGGGAACTTCCTAGACAAGATACCGTATGTATTAGCCTAGAAGGTGGCATGGTTTGATCATATATTTAAATTTTGTATTCATATGGAATATGACGAGCTGTCCACAAGGTTTGGCTTAGTAGCTGCGAAAACTTGGGTAACTCTACATAAAATTATTAACTAATATATATATATATATATATATATATATATATATATATATATATACAGACGTAAATGTCGAACGATGAAATGAATATATATATATACATACATATATATACACACGTAAATGTCGAACGATGAAATGAATATATATATATATAAATATAATATAATATAATGTAATATAATATAATATAATATTAAGGAAAACAAAATCAAGGCAGGACAAGCTTATCAGTTCTTTTAAATTAGTTTAATGGGGAAGCGAATTAAGCAGAACTACAATAAAACATGATTGGAGACAAAATATCAAGTGTATAAAGAAGGGAATATATAGGAAGGAAACTTTCATGTGGAGATATAGAGAAATATTTGTTCTATATTTTTGAAATGAGGAATTCTGTACATTATTTACATTATTTACCCAGAGTTATGTTCAAAATTCTACCAGGACACTTGATGAAAGCTGGAGAGTCAATCAGCCGAAACCTTGTGGTACCAACAAACAAGACGAGGACACATGTCCGTCCAATGTAAATAATGAAGAGAAATATTTAATTTTAAATGTGTAGCAAGGTATGAAGTTCAAGGTACATCATGGCTCATAGTTCATCCTGTTCCGGAGGGTATGGGAGTTAATCCATATTCCCGTGAAGGTACCTCCTTGCGCGTATTCTTAGGTATGTCCATAGTTCAGAAAGCGGGTTGAGTAAGGCATTGAGATGAGAGTAAGGAAACGCAGGTCTAGTACCTTGATATTCACGCGGATAATGGGAGAAACGTCAGCAAAAATCAGTCAGAGATCATCTGGAGTTTACAATTTGTGATAAAGACTGTTAGATATACAAAAGAACAGCATAATAGATATGTAGATCTGAGTGAAAGGGGAAGGTTTGTAAATATAGTGTGCATATAAACATACATACACACACACACACACCAAGGTATACATACATATGCATGCATATATGTACGTAAGTTTAATGTGTTCATTCATGGAAACACACACACACATTCACACACACGCACGTACGGGCATGGAGACATATTCGTTCAGAGCAACCAACGAAAGCGTAAATTAGGCATAAACTCGTATAGCGTACATAACAGGATGATGCTCGCTTCAGTAGGTATCAAATAAATTTCAGTCTAGTTTTGAACACCTATTCATTCAATCATGAGACCTTTGCTTTATAAAATGTCTCGTGCTTTGCATGCTAACAATTCTAAAGAAAGTAAGAGTTCAAAATGTATTTTGCGTGCCTAATTTTCTGTTCCTTAATAGCATCAATTGTTAAATCAACATTAGCATTGTAGAAAAATTAATATGTCACTACTATCTAAATTTATATATGGTTAAGTGTATTGCTACTGTTGAAAAAGAAAAATAGACTGTTATGAAGTAGCCCTGAAGGCTCCTTTTTTGGAGAAATGGCACCACCAGTTTTGGTCGCAGATTTTAATTCTCAATGGTCGGATGATGATCAGTTCGGCAGACTATTTCCATTTATGAAGAGATAGAAGCCTAGGATATAACCAATTTGTCTACTTTTCAGTTAGTAACATTTTATTTTCGTCAATAACATTTGACTTACATTATGAAGTATATAAAGGTGCGTATATGTGTGTGTTTATGTGTTATACATGTGTATATTTCTGAGCTTATGCATGTACATATCGATTATTGCTTGACTAAATACTGATCTGAAAATTTAAACCTGAGTTTTTGGCGATTTAGAGAAACTTATACAACGTGTATACAGCTTCGTGTTTGAAAGCGTTAAGTGGATGTATAGAATTAAATATATTTACTACTATTTCATAACAACATAATTCAAGAAGCAGTCGTTCAATTTGCTGAGCAATTTCTATCATCCTTGCCTAATTATATTTTGTTTCGGCCATAAGCAAACTAGATGACAATGTGACAGATATGCAGTCAGATGCGAGCGCATTCAATACAGAGCAGGGATGTGTGGTTTAGACTTTCGTTTGACTCCAACTTTCTTCTGAATTCTGTTCTATGACTGACGCCTTACACATGTGTTAAGGACGACATCGACACAGTGATCAAGCATTGTAACTGAAATTCGATACAGAGATAGAAACTGTATAAAAACTTTGTGTAGATGAAATGTGTGTTCCATTTGTAACACCACTGCCTGATCTTAGCATGATCTTAGTGGATCCCGAGCTGTTACATGTATTCGGGTAAGGTCGCATATCTGAAGATAATTGCCTACATCTTTTCCACAATTGGTGGCTTATATAAATGTTATGGCTGCTAATGGTGATATTGTCCTACTTTAAAAGAAAGGATTAAAAGTTCAGCTATGACTGGCCTTGGTTAAAGAGATAACTTTAACGATAATGTACAATACAAATGATCGATTTCTTTGTTAGTAAAATGTAGTTAACCTATGAGCCAGATGAGTGAAACTGGGAAAGTGTAAACCGTCATTCATTATTGGCAAAAATATATTCTCTAGTCATATTCTACTGACACAAATAGTTGACATAATGCATATTTTATCCCTAGATATACTACCTGAATAAAAAGTAGGTTGGGTAACTACTTTAATCTCTTTAATGTTTTCGATCAGATATAGTTTACATCTAAAACACATCTACGAATTAGACTGCTTCTTAGACTTAACTAATTATCTGTCTTACAGTAAATTATTAGTTGACTCAATGTATGAAGCGGTGTTAAATGTGAATATCCCCAATCTTTGTTACTTAATGTACCTTCATTTAATTAAAGCCCGAAAAAGCTCAGCACCTACCAAGAAGTGTATTTCTTCCTGTTTATATATAAGAAATAATTTCTTAATGGGTTGTGAGCGACTAAATCTGTGTGTTACTGATGAAGCGTAACCGCGCATATATACGTGTTTTACAGTTCGAGGGCGTCATACACAGCCCATGTGTTTCTTTTGTACACATGATCTATAACGAAAATTTACTTTTCGAAACGATTACCGCAACGAAGTTTTTCCATGTTTGAGAGTAAATAAGGTTTTAAATATATACGCACACAGCTTTATTATATGAATGAATGTTTTTATCACACATCGAGACATTAAGGAACGTGAATTTTCATTGTTAACAACTATACATTGTACATGTAAATTATATTTCTAACACTAATACTAATAGCAATCTTCTTATTTGCTCCATTATTCGGTATGATAGTTCATTGTTCATTTTTATGAGAATTCAGTCTCTATTTCGTTAATGCACAATTGAGAAAGCAAAGGGAAATCTCACCTAAAATACTTTTGGCAGATTTGTACTAAATAGAAAGATTTATTAAAATGTTTCAGCAACTGATACAATAATAATTCTCAGTTGTTTTAATCCAAATTTAAAACAACAGAGAGTTTAAATATTTCATTTTAGCAGCCATTGAAACATCACTGATATATAAAATGATTTTTATTTTATATCGTTACATAAAACATTTACTGAAGCATACAAATAATAAGACAATCTATTGAAATAATTATATACTGTGTCTGAAAGTGAAGGAAATTTAAAGCATGAAATTCAATTTCTTTGAAATTCACGTTATAAAAAATATGTCTAAACTCTAATTAAAATTATACAATAACAAAAATTTCGAAATATTTTTTCAATAAATATATATGAATACTTGCCAAATAAATTGTTTTTGTTGGTACACTTTGCATAGTAGACGTTAAAAACATAAGAATTGAATCTAGTTAACGGTTTTCGGGATAGAATCACGACATATAATTCTCTTAATCTTTATTAATTTTGTTTTTCGTACCGCTTTGTGCTGGAGAGCGTATCAGTTCGTCAACATCTGCTATGTTCTCTGGTTATGTGGATCGTTTTTTTTTTTTAATGCGAAATATGTTGCTAACCTATTGCTAAATCTCTTGCCATTTCCCAAAATAAAGGAGCACTAGATTGAAAAGGCATTTTCATATCTCAGTGAAGCAGATTGTAAGAGAAAAGAAAAGAAAAAAAAACTTTCCGGCGCTTGTTTGGGACTTTATTTATCAAATCTTACCAGATCAAATGCGAAGATCATTTCACCCGTATTCCAACCCAACACGCAATAAGTGGGTACATTACCGCAATGCATTTCTCGTCGCTCTAACAATTACGTCACTCGACTGCCTTAGTGTTAATAGCTACTTAAGGCTAGATGAGAGTTGCTATAGGAAACTTTTTTGTTCTTATTATTTCAGTCCAAATCAGTTTAAAACCAGATCTATGATCAGAGGTTGCTATCACGATGACATAGCTTTTCGTTTCCTTTCTTTCCAAACGTAGTGATTTAAAGTTATCCAACGTGCCCATTTTTTTTATACAACCGCATGCATGATATTACACGTCAAATGACCAGGAGGAAGACCACTTAGCTGTACATGGGGTTATGGATTTTGGTCACTCATACAATGTAGTGCAGATTGAAGCATACATGAACCGTTATTTTATCAACTCGTAGTCCAGTACCAAAATTATTTTGCCACATGCAATTTCCAGCAAAGTGTAAGATAGGTTTCATTTGTAGTTTATCATTTATCAATAAAAAAAGCGATAAATAGATTACACATCCGAATATCCGAATATGCGGACATAAATTACACGAATGCATAAGATTGCGATATAATAATATTTGATATGATTAAACTATAAAATTACTTTGATGTAGCTTTTTACCATAATTTCATCGGCAATAACGGCAGAATTTTGATGCTGTATTAAAAAAAATGATATAAACAAGTGGAAAGATCACTTTTTTCGTATTTCTTGTGAAGCAAAAGTTTTTATTTCTACAATTTTAAGAGTTTTTATTAATTTCGTTTTTTAAGTTGTCAGTGATTTTTTTTTTTCATATTTTACTGATTTTCTTTTACACATCAATGTGTATGAATTCAATTTACATACTGAAATTATCATTATGTTAGTGTTTTTTTTTAATAAATCAATATTTTATTTTACAAAAAAAGAAAACAAAACATATGCATATTTCGCAGAGGCATAGAATTGATTCAATGAGCAGTGGTGCATGAAATGTTCTTATGAAAGAGTGAAGGTGCTCTCACAGCCAAAGAAAGAAACAACCACACACTCACTCAACCTCGTACATCTACTAACCCAAAACCCTCCGAAATACTCTCTTACAAGAGAGAGAAAGAGAGAGAAAGAGGAGAGACGGACGGGGGAAGGAAAGAGATGGAAAATGAGAGAGTGGGGGACAAAGAGAAATGTTACAGTGAATAATAGTTTTGAATAGTGACTTTCTAGTTTAACAACTAGAAACGAAAATGAGATATTCAACGGTTCGAATAGCGGTCAAACAGTGAATTTTTGAAGCAGAAAACTACTCTAACCAGCGAGAGCAGAATATAGTATTCGAAACAACGATGACAACCATTTGTAGGTGATGTCTCTACACAAAACAATGTGCATATCAAAAAGAAATCAAAATTTCAGTACCAAAACTTCACTTAAACATGCATGCCCTCACTCACAAGTAAAACGCAGCACAAAAAGGAGGGAATTATTCCCATTCTTTTGCTGCCAAACTTCTCAAATCCTGCCGCAACCACAGAAACAATCACCATACTTCAATTAAAAGATGGCATCTATAAATTAGTATCTTTTATCATAGTCTCAGGATAATTGATGCCTTATGAAAGGAATTTGAGAGACGAAAACAAGAGAAAATCCGTTAGCCTTTCAAGCATCAAATTGTCGCATTTATTCATTCACTGAAAGTCTTCTGGAATTAATCAGAAGCCAGATACAGTTAATGGTAATTTTATTTAAATAAACTAAAAACACTGGATTTCCAATATCCTTATGTAAAGAAACCATGCGTATATTTTACGTTATGATTATCTTCAAGGAATGAAGTATGCACGCTCAAATACAGCCGAAAATATCTTACAATGCGGAGCTCTCTAAGAGAAAAGTTACCGGTTGTACACCTTGAAATACCGAATAGAGATTTACGTTGCAATCAGACACACATGAATCTTATTCTGAGTTATTTAATCAAAGAGATCAATCAACTTAAGTGTTTGCTAATTAGGGATTACTTAAAGCTACAAACAATATCAATGCGGAATTAATAATAAACGAAAATGACAAATTTCAAATATGACCATATAAAGAAAATATACAGTAAAGAAAACAACAGTAACATTCGTCCCATCTAGGACTGCCACATTATGTTGGCAAATAGTCTTTACTTTTTGAAATACTGTTACTGAATATCTCTCTTTGAGAGATTTAGAAATAATAACGTTTCTATTTAGAAACTTATTTATATACTTATATATTTATCTTCTGTAAGCTTTCAGTACATTTAAATATTTTTGATAACTTTTGACTTCAGCCGGTATAAAAATAGACATACAAAATGTTGTGCGCTGTTACCAGTTATTCCACTACTGTTTGAAAGAACAACGGAGATAAAACCGATAAGCATGTAATTTAGAAAGAAATCTCTATGATATTTATTCCACTCAAGTGACAGGGAATATCCCATGTCACTAGGTCATCATCAACGTTGTGAACGTGAGATCGGTACGTTGTAAATAGATAATGTGTTGTTCAAAAGATCTGGGAAACCGACTTTGTGAGCTTGTATTAAGTTATGAATCCCGAAAGACAAGTTAATTTCATCTTGCACGTTTCATGACATTGATAAATCCACATTCAGTACATATATACGACAATTTCGGCTACTCCACATTGATAAGAGGCAACCACCTCGAAACTAGTTTGTGGTTTCCAGACCAGCAAGGGGAAGCCGTTGACTCCCCTGTTCGTAGATTATAATGGACGCAGGTTTGTGTGTCACATGGCTAGCTAAAGGTGATGGCATCTTGGAGGTAATCAACGGCAGCATTCGTCGTATTTTTCTGGCCTGCCATGTTAGCTTGGCGATAACTATTAATATTCAGTACCGCTGCCGTAGTCTCCTTTTGAGAGAATTAGAAATAATGATATTTCTATAATTAGCATATCGACGTACAAAACAAGTACACTTTCAGAAAAGTCAACAATCCTTTAGCAAACACTTTCAATATAACTATTATGGTTCGTAGTAGAACTCAACACATCTTCGATCAACAGCATAGCAGTGTAGACTGAGAATGTACAGAAAGCCTAATTAAGATGTAAAGCGATTTTATGCTGTTAAAATCTCGAAACACTTCTGATGTTGTCACTATATAAATATGCAATATTTCGCCGTTGTAAATTCGCTATACCTCCTATAAGTGTCTGACAAAAAAAAAAAAAATGACACTCATACAGAAATGCCTTCAGTATAAAATTATCTTTTAATTTTTTTTCCGTTATTCTTAAGCAATTAACAAGAAATCTTGAGGGAAAGAAATAATTTTAATTGTGGAAGAGAAAAGGCATCTATTGTACTGTTGTAACGTAGCCTACTTTTATTGTTTCCACAGTACATCGCCCCCAGAAGAATCTATAGGCATACATAGGATAGTGTGAAAATGTATAAGATCACTGTATAGCACGCTATACAACATTTAAGTTCACGACGAGTCTCGACGTGGTGGCCCACCTATTCAATTATAGCAGATATTGATAAACGTTAAATACCACCTTATCGTTTCGAGAAAAAGGGTACATTGTAAAATGGGGCATGATCCAAAGATACGATTATGGCTAGAAGTCCACTGATGATGAATCTGCTTAATCATAGAAGAATGGGCTCGAAACAACAAAAGCAATAACAACACCTCGAGCGTGTGCACCCCACCCCCATACAAAGACACACACACACACATGTATATACGTATGTATGTGTGTATATATGTGTGTTGAGCCTGTTTACATGTATATGCTACTTTATTGACTGCTGCATTAAAAATCTTTACATGACAGAAATTAACACCGAATATATCGCCACTAGAAAAAAACTCACATTATATGTGTGTGTGTGTGTGTGTGTGTGTGTGTGGGTGGGTGTGGGTGTGTATGTGAGTGCTTGTTATAGTAAAGGAAAAAGGATCAGAAAAACCAAGGCAGGTCGCGTGTTTTTAAGTCATTTAGACTAAAATGAATCTGAAGTCTTACAGCTGTTTCTGGGTAACCCAAGCGATAAGCTACCGTGTTTGTACACTGGGTATTATGTCACCAGAAACAAGGTGAATATGCATGAAAATTCTATACAGGAAAATTCACGGTTTATAAGTAACAAAATAGAAGAATAAAGAGTAAAAGTAGATAGAATATAGACAGGGGAATAAAGTTCACACGTCATCTTTTTCCAGGGGCTATGGAGGTTGGTCCGTACATATGTGAAATCCTTTAGTTATGATCCCTGATAAATTTTATTCCTTACAAAACTGTGAATTTCCCTGTATAGAATTTTCATACATACTCACCTTGACGGAATATCCAGTGTACGGACATGGTAGCCTATGACTTCAGGTACTGTCTTGGGTTTTGTGGTTCTTTTTCCTCTAATATAATACATATCTGCCAACACAGAAGTCTAATACGGATCTTTAACTCCAGCTTCAGCTGTGAACTTGGAACCTAACGGATAAACAGTCATTGTACTTAATGTACTTGTACTTATTCATTTAGATCACACGTGAGCTAATCCACTCATATTCTCTCTCTCTCAATATATATATATATATATATATATAATAAATATTAGGGAATAAATCCAAACTTACAGGGAAAAATCAGATTTAGGATTGAATCCAATTTTATAGTAAAATATTATATTATATTAAATTAGAGACAAAACCACTATTATGCAAATCAAACAAAGTAAGACTTAATCCAATACATAAATTAATTTATATTATTTAGAAATTTAACAATTATTAATATCCACTACGATCGTTTCATGTCTTCTTTTCATCACATCTTTGAGTAGTAGACATTCTTCAGGTGGTTTCAAATCTAAAATATAATCAATATTTTTAAGATATAAATAATCTATATAATCTAAAATAATAATTTACTTATAATAAACTCTATTATTAAATACGATTTTATCGAAATCGACTATAATGTTAAATATTAACTTTAATTTATAAGGTAGAAAATCCATATTCTAATATCCATTTTAGTCTATATCTACTTATATAGATATTTGAAATGACTAATATATATAAATTATCAATGAAAAAATATATAAATATTATAATCAAGATCTAAAATAATCTCTATAAACGATAGTATATAATGAAAACCTAATATAGTTAATTTCTCATATTTAAAGATGAAATAGCTAATTTCAAAATACAAAAAATATATATACATGCTCACACTCATATATATATGTATGTATATAAACATATATAAATACGTACACAAACACACACACACACATATATATATATACATACACATATACATATAGACACGGATATATTTTATAATGCAGCCCTATACTTCTACACATTACTTATGCATACTCGCACACACACACATACAATCACTCATTCATAAACGTATACTCTCAGCAAGACACTAACACAGAGGAGAAATAACATCCAGTAGCCGCAGGTACTCAACCACATACTTATAGGAATATTCCATTCTTAGTAATATAGTATTAAATAAATACTATAAGTACTATAAGCAAAATTATGAATGGGAATAATTATCTAATATAAATTATGCTATTAAATTAAACATGGCCTAAACCATCTTTAGTCGAAACATTTAAAGATGAAATAGCTAATTTCAAAATACAAAAAATATATATATATGCTCACGCTCATATATGTATGTATATAAACATATATAAATAGGTACACAAACACACACACACACACATATATATATCTATACATACACATATACATATAGACACGGATATATTTTATAATGCAGCCCTATACTTCTACACATTACTTATGCATACTCGCACACACACACATACAATCACTCAGTCATGAACGTATACACACAGCAAGACACTAACACAGAAGAGAAACAACATCCAGTAGCCGCAGATACTCAGCCACATACTTATAGAAATATTCCATTCTTAGTAATATAGTATTAAATAAATACTATAAGTACTATAAACAAAATTATGAATGGGAATGATTATCTAATATAAATTATGCTATTAAATTAGACATGGCCTAAACCATCTTAAGTCGAAACCTATCTAATTTATCAAAATTTATCTAAATTATTTAATATCTAATAACATAGAAAAATACGATAAATAGATCATTACATAAACAACAATATTAACATAAGGAGAATATTATTACTCCTTAAGGCTTATACAATATTAAAAATTAACAATTTGAAGATCTTAAAAGATACATATATTCTTGGCGAACTAATTTTGAATCACAAACGTCTTATACAGCGTTTAAGAGAAAACTCATAGGATTACGTTATTAGCAAAAAATAGAATAAATTTTTGATGAATTCTTTGCGCGTGAGGAATCAACGTTATTTAAAGATTATGAATGGAAAATTATATGTTTATGATTGTAAAAGGAATGAATTCACAAATAAAGAATAAAATCTCTCTATACTATAATATTTATTAATAAAATAACTATGATAAATGAAACTTAATATGTATATATGTATATGTGTATGTATAGATATATATATGTGTGTGTGTGTTTGTGTACGTATTTATATATGTTTATATACATACATATATATATGAGCGTGAGCATGTATATATATTTTTTGTATTTTGAAATTAGCTATTTCATCTTTAAATATGAGAAATTAAATATATTAGGTTTTCATTATATACTATCGTTTATAGAGATTATTTTAGATCTTGATTATAATATTTATATATTTTTTCATTGATAATTTATATATATTAGTCATTTCAAATATCTATATAAGTAGATATAGACTAAAATGGATATTAGAATATGGATTTTCTACCTTATAAATTAAAGTTAATATTTAACATTATAGTCGATTTCGATATAATCATATTTAATAATAGAGTTTATTATAAGTAAATTATTATTTTAGATTATATAGATTATTTATATCGTAAAAATATTGATTATATTTTAGATTTGAAACCACCTGAAGAATGTTTACTACTCAAAGATGTAATGAAAAGAAGACATGAAATGATCGTAGTGGATATTAATAATTGTTAAATTTCTAAATAATATAAATTAATTTATGTATTGGATTAAGTCTTTCTTTGTTTGATTTGCATAATAGTGGTTTTGTCTCTAATTTAATATAATATATATACATATATATATATATATATATATATATTATATATATATATATATATATATATATATATATATATATATATATATACATATATATATATATACATAATAAATAATATCAGGATAATAAAAATTATAGAACTTTTACTACCAGTAGCCTAGCGTACAAGAAAATTAGTCAATAGACTATATATTATTCATGTAAAATACAGTGTACATTAAAACATATTAAGAGGCTTCCATCAGAGGAATCTATTACGCTAGAAAGACCAGTTAAAGTTCAAACCCCTAATTAGGGATAAATTCTCGACTGTATGTTATATGAAAAATATATAGTTTATTGACTTATTTTCTTCTACGCTAGTCCACTGGTAGTGAAATTTTCTATAATATTGGAAGCGTCTTAATGTGTTTTAATGTACACTGTATTATATATATATATATATATATATATGGGGGGGTGCTCACTGGTGATCTAAACGAATAGGTACGCTGAGTAAACGCTATGATTGTTCACCCGTTATGTCCCAAGTTCACAGTTGAGGATGTATATATATATATACACACACAGAAATAGGGAGATCAGCAAGAATATCTTTGTGCTTCTGTGGATTGGACGTTGACTTCCCAGCCGGTGTTCTGACTGCTGGAGCTCATAGCTACATCTTCGAACAGGGCTTTAGACTCTATTCAATAGAGCAAGAGAAGATGCTGAAGACTGGTCAATCCCACGCTGGAGAGGGCTGTTGCTACAATGCTAGAGGTGTGGTAACAGGATTCGGCTCGTTGCCGTGCCTCTTGAAGTGGTTGTCGGTGAACCAGCCCCGATTTCTGGCCTCCCACCCTTGATTGTAACCGTAATGATACTAGAGCGCGGTTTAGAAAGGCACCGACTGTTCACTTCGCAACGCCAAAGCCGAGTTTGAAGCCGAGATCAAGGTGTTCAAAGACCTTCCCATGCTCAGTGATGAATGCATGCGCATGGTTTCGGAACCGTCTTGAGACCATAGTAGAATGTAAGGACGTCTGCGTTGAACATATTATTATCATGGAACGATAGTCAAATTGCATTTTGCTATAAATACTTTATTTTTGAGAGGATGTTGCGTTTCCTTTTCCGTTTATGCAAACTGTCAAATTTATCTCGAACACTCTATGTATATGTGCACCTATATACGTTTCCCCAGATATATATATATATTATTATATATATATATATATATATATATTAATATATATATTATATAATATATATATTATATATATATATATATTAATATATATATATATATATATATATATATTATATATATATATGTATATGGCGGGGAAAGAGCGAATCTGCTTGTGTGAATACATGCATACATATACATGTTTACTTTTGGACTTTTGGTTCTTTATTCTTTCAATTAAATCATAGACACTTATCGCAGTCCTCGTTTTATTGTTAATTAATTAAT
This sequence comes from Octopus sinensis, assembly GCF_006345805.1. NCBI lineage: Eukaryota > Metazoa > Mollusca > Cephalopoda > Octopoda > Octopodidae > Octopus > Octopus sinensis. The sequence goes on from NC_042997.1 coordinate 26,970,792, forward strand.
AAACTGATTAATTAATTATTGATCGGTTTGTCAATATATATTTCCCCACACACCATGTTCTTCAGTTCTTGCAATTCAGAAAGAAGAGAACATCTCTGTTCGAGGAATAAGAAAATATTAAAAAGGTCAAGTCTGTGTATAGAAGGTCTTTCGAAAAGCAATCAGTCAATAATTAATTTATTAATTAACAAGTTAATTAAAATTTAAGATGTGAACAAAAACCAGGGTTGTTTTTTTATTGGGAAAATGGAAGGAAACAATATTGTCGGTCGCAAATCAGTATGACTTGGTAGCATGTACCGTGCTTACATCAATTTTTAGGTGTCCGACACTGAAAAAACTTTTGGCTTTTTAACTCTTGATCTAGTGGAACGAGAAGCGTGGGACAAAGAGAGAGTGAGTGGGATAAAGAGAGAGTGAGTGGAAGAAAGAGAGAGGGGAGGAGTAGTGGAAAGAAAGACAGAAAGAGCTATGCTAGCACTGAGAAATATACATTCACGAGATGAGTGACGTAGAAGAAGTAATTTTTCCATGACCATTACATCGTTAATTTTATGACGCAGCTAGAAAATGGCAGAAATACAAATACATTCATATATAAATACATGATTATACACACAGAGATAAACAGACACGCGCACACACACACACACACACACACACCACACACACACACCATACACACATGTGATCACGTGTTTCATGTCATCAAGTACATTTGCATATAAACAGGTGGCGTGTACGGGCGCGGTCTGTTTGCGTGTGTGTGTGTGGGGGAGGGTTGTACATGTTTGTTATACGTACTTGTAAACAAGGCATAGAAAAGGGAGATTTTTCATTATTCAAAGTAGAATCATATAATTCACACAAAGCTAAAACTAAGATTTTTTTTGTTTCTCAGTTTCTCATTCTGGAACGTTTGCCAATTACAGTAAATGAAATATAAAATCCGTAATATAATAACCATAGAGTGAAAAGTATCAAAATATCATAGCGGTCACCGATTTGATAGTATGAAATAAAAAATCTTTATATATAAAAGTCAAGTTGTGTGTCTGTCTCCTACGATTTAGATTCCTAACTACTCCCACATTTTGCGGTGTAGTTTAACCAAAACCGGATATCTTATAGTCGTGATTCATATCGAGCCCTTCTGGGTATTAGCGCGCGTCTACGATGAGCCTACGATTTAAAAAAAAATTACCATCATTTTTTTCCATTTTAATGCATTTTTCGCTATTATATAAGGGAAGTAACTCTCTAAAAATGTCTACGATGAGTCAACGATTTAAAAAAAATTACCATCATTTTTTTTCCATTTTTAATGCATTTTTTTGCTATTTTGGGGCTATAACTCTCTAAAAATGCTTATATAGTTATTTCCCTTACAAACCCGAGCAACGCCGGACGATACTGCTAGTTCTCAATAAAGTAATCATTAAATAACGATAAAAATAGTTGTTTAAGGCGTTGAGCTTGCAAAATCGTTACCAAACGGGGGCAAAGTTTAGTGCTATTTCGACCGTCTTTAAATTCTGAATTCAAATTCGGCCCAGGTCGACTCTGCTTTTCGTCCTTTCGTGTTCGACAACATAAGTACCAGCTGAACATTGGAATCGAGGAAATTGACTTAAATACTTCCCCGATATTACTGTCGTTTTGACAAATTTGAAACCAAGCTGAGCTGTTTAGGTTTAACGCTTACAGGAAATTATACCCGACAATAGTGGTGATATATGGACATGTACATGCATATACGAAAATAAACGTCAATATTTCTCTGAAAATCTAAAAACGTTGACACTTGCCTGTGCATAAAATTTTACTTAGGCTTTGCTATTCTATTCTCAGTGTTCTCCATTTTCTATTGTGTAGAATTAGTTACTTGTATGAGTAATTTGAAACGTATGTGTATATATCAACAATGAAATTAACCTACAGTACCTTGGTTTCTCTGATCGTATGTTTAATCTGTAGATGTTTTCAAATAATAAAAGTTCTCGCTCGACAGTTTTTAGTGTAAATATGAACAACTTTTGTTTTCCATAAAAAAATAATAAGTTTCGAGTATCATTGGAAATTAATGTGAGACATGTAATTTTCCGGTTTCTAGAACAAAATAATGAACGAACAGAATAAAGCTGAAACGAATTTTGAAGTAATTATCACTTAATCTAATAATATATCCCCGATTATATCTTTATATCTCTTAAAATGTTATTATCTCATTTGATTTTCGTGTATTATATTAGAAGTTTTGAAAGATTACTATCATGTTGACAATTGCATGATTATCTTTACATTGTAATTAAAGGTGTAGACTACATTATTGTTCTGAAATTAAAACCATTAATGGGATTTGGAAATATTTATGAGGTGGTATCAGAATAACCTATTTTGCTAGGTTTTAACATCATCTCCTTCGAAATAGATACTTTTCGCAGCAATAAACCGGTCCAGCGCTCCTACCAATTTTGGAATCTGGCCTGGCATTCGTTTTCCGTAAGCGAGTCTAGAACCTACTGCGATTCGCTCTGGATCTCGAAAATAGCGACTTCTGAGCTGTATTTTTATCTTGAAGAGATGGAAGTCGGCCAGTGCTAA
>NC_042997.1:26980895-27010895 GCF_006345805.1 Octopus sinensis
TGACTGTTAACATGCTGGGATTTATCCAAGCTATGAATGACCATACGTATTTTAAAGCATAATGCAGCCAACATTGTGATTATTAAAAGCTTGTTTTTGGAGAATCTTTAGTACTGATCCTAAAGCAGGTTCACCCATTCGTTGCTTTTCCTTTTTATTTCTAACATCTCCGTTCGATTGTATTTTCTATTTCATCTTTATCGTCATTTGATGATGAAGTGGTATTGGGCGTGAACATCCTGAATGGCTTCGTGTTCGTTAATTCTTCATCATGACTTATAGGAGGTCTCTTTCGGTATTTGCAGAGCTGAAATCAGATATATCCTCGAAAGCAAGACTTTCTATTACATAATGCTATTGTTGTTGTGCTTATAATTGTAGCTTTAAACAGACGTAAATAACATTGATTCTAGTACGTCATTGGCTCTTAATTTTAGCGACTCCGAAAGGGTGACGGGCAAAATTGATGTTGGTGCGACGTGAATAAAATGCCGCTCAGTAGTTTGTCTGACGCGCTAAAGATTCTGCCCGCTCGTAGCTATAAAAGTCATTTTTCCTTTCTACTACAGGCACAACATTCAAATCTTGGTGGAAGAGGTTAAATTGAATTTTGCTGACATGATGGTGGGATGGTATAATGTTGATGTCACCGCCTATTCTTTCGTTTTTATTACCATTCTTGTTATTGTTATTATTTCCCTATTTGTGGTTAAGGATAGTTATGGCTTTGGTGTTCTTGCGCTCTTCTTTGGCTTAAAACCGTTAACCTAGCGACTCAAGAATGCTGTTCGACATTCTTATTTACTTACTTTTGTCGAAAACTTTGACGCCATATGTTATGCTCTTAAAAAGTGGATTGGTCTCCCACCCACCAAAAAGGCAATAAATTGTGCGCCGATGGCTCCCAGGGAACGTAGCTCGCATCCTGGTCAGTTTTTCAACAAAAGAGAGAGAAAATGTTTACAGTAAGCTCTTCAAAGTACAATTAACAAACAATTTAAGTGCGATTGGAGAGGCATTTTACAAATAGTAATAGTAATAATAATAATAATAATGATAATAATAACAATAATGATAATAATAATAATAATAATAATAATAATAATAATAATAATAATAATAATAATAATAATTTTAATAATAATAATAATAATAATAATAATAATAATAATATAATAATGGGAACTGCTCATATCCTACGCAAAATACTTTCTATGTAATCTCAAGGTTTAAAACAAACATTTAAAAAAAAATTTTTTTTTTAGACATCCACCAGTACAACACAAAAAACAACCAAATATATGGCACACTAGGCATAACAACAACGTGAACTTCCAACCTGTTGTCTCTTGAGGTCTCCGGGTGAGACTTGGAGCCAACCTGTACAAATATAAAGCAAAAGTCAAACATATAATAATAATAATAAAATAATAATAATAATAATAATAATAATAATAATAATAATAATAATAGTAATGATAACAACAAATACCCTGATGCAGTACCAGGCACTGGTTCTCATGAATTGTGATCTCAACTGATTGGAAGTGTTTTCATTGATATTGTTTTGTCTTTGTATGAAAGATGGGCTACAGCAAATATTCTGCTCAATACCACACATTTCTTTGTCAGTTTTTTTACCATAACCAGTTGAGCATGTCCCTTAGTGGCTCACAATATGTGCATCTCTGATTATGAGCAGAAGTAGTGGGGGAACATTATGGCCATGTGTGGAGAGGAATTCTTCGGCGTTTGGATAGTTCACCTCTGGAAACATGGGTGTTTCATTTAAAATCCTCCAACAACCTTTATTCAGGGACCTTTTGAGCGGGATGGGCTACTTGGCTCGAAAAACATTCTAACTGGGTCCATCTGCTAGGTCACGTGCTGCTTATCTTTTTGCGCTTATATGTTTGTGATGCATGTGCCTGGTGTACCCTTATCAGACGGGTAGTCATGATGGGTATAGTGGGCTTCGTATATTTACCCCGGTGTCTCTTTGATGATGTGCACTGCTCTCTCACTCAGTAATAATAATAATAATAATAATAATAATAAGAAGAAGAAGAAGAAGAAGAAGAAGAAGAAGAAGAAGAAGAAGAAGAAGAAGAAGAAGAAGAAGAAGAAGAAGAAGAAGAAATAATAAATCATATTATCTCTGGCTGCCCAGTCCTGGCTAAGAAGGAATATATTCACAGACATGACAGAGTTGGAACCTACATACACTGGAAGCTATGCCCACATTATGGAATAACAACAGAAAAGAGATGGTATAAGGACACACCAGAAAAGGTCACAGAAAACGAGAAAGCAACCATACTCTGGGATATGCCAATACACACAGATAGAGAAATTAAGGCCAACAGACCAGATATAGTTGTCAGAGATCATGAAGAAAAAAATGCTTTCTAATTGATGTATCAATACCGGCAGATGACAACGTGTCTCTAAAAGAAATGGAGAAACTTTCAAAATACAAAGATCTGGAAATAGAGGTAACCAGAATGTGGAATCTAAAAACAGAAACGATTACTATCATAGTAGGTGCATTAGACATGATAAAAAAATATTCAGACAAATACATAACAAAAACACCAGGACTTACAAACACGTGTAACATACAGAAAATAACCATCAGAGCATCACAACAAATCACAGCACATACCCAAGGCACACAGAGCTGCGCTCGGTAGTGAAGTGTAAGCACTCTATAAAAATAAAACTACTGAATGATAATAATAATAATAATAATAATAATAATAATAATAATAACAACGAGCTCCAATTGTTTGTCGAAGGCCAGCAACTTAGAGGGCTGCGCAAGTCGATTACATCGATCCCAGCACTCGACTGAGACTTAGTTTATCTATCCCAAAAAGGGAAGATAAAGTCACCCTCAGCTTTATTTGCTACAAGGGTGACGCAAGTTCTGTGTATTTACATTCTTTGCATAAACAAGCGCGGTAAAAGGTATTGGACTTTGGTAAGTGAAAATTGAAGTGTTATCCTAATATTTTTATCGGTGCAGGTATTTTATGTCCAATATTTCGTTCATTTATGGTTGCATAGGCAGTTAATTATCTGAAAGTAAACAAGATCTCTTGTATAGCAAACTGCGGGAAAACAGGAATGCAAAGATAAAACTACGTGGAGAATAAATCATAAAAATGGAAACAATAGATATGCAAATTGTAACACGGGTACAACGATTTAGGAAAAGATAATTGCTTAGAGCAGCGGAGAGAAAGTATAGAAAGGGAATCGTTCATACAGAAATGGAAGGAGAAAAAAGGAATTCTGTAGAGACATCATTCAGTAGAGACATAAAATATAAAATGACAGTTGAAGAAAATCTGTCCTCGCGAAGGAATGTGGTTAAATAGAATATGATTTATACGTTGTTAAATCCCAACCTTATTGCATTGTTTCGATTTTCAAAGGCTTAGAATACCTGTAATCATGCGTATGTTATTGTTACAAAACATTCCTCGTATTTTAGTTAAATATCGAAGATAATCACTAATGCGGAACAAGATTCCTAAACACAATTACCTGTTGTGCAGAAATATGCTCGAAAACATAGCCATTACCATTTAAATGTATATAAATGAATGCGGTCTGTAGTTACATTCAAAGAATATAAACAAAACATCATATTAATAGTTATCGCCATACTAATATGGCATTCTTAAAAATAAGAATAAAGCTGTCGCTGATTAGCTCCATGAACCCATCGCCTCAAGCTAGCTACTTGACACACAAACTGCGTCCGTTATTAAACCTTCGAACAGGGGAGGTCAGCCGCTTCAACCTGCTAGTCCGACAGCTACAGACATGTTTCAGGGTTGTTGCCCCTTCTCAATGCAGCGTAGTCAGACCTGCAGGTGTCGCTACTGACCGTCTCCGTTCGAAGATTCTATTTACCTAGTTACGGTGGAATACATCCACTTGTTTTCCTATTTTTAAGAATGCCATATTAGTATGGCGATAACTATTAATTTCCAGAAACGCTGTCGTAATCTCTTTTAAAGGGACTTAGTAATTTTAATATTTCTATTATTGAAAACATCATATGTTTTATATAATTCGTAGTTCGGCAGAATGCCGGACAAAATGCCACCTGTTATTTAATTAATTCTCCGAAAACATGAGGTCTTGTTCCTACAATAGAAAGAATTACATAGTAATAGTGGTGAAGCACGATATAAATGCTGCGCTTTATTTTCATACATATCTTCCCATCCTGTGTTAAAAGTTTTGCTTCCTTCTGCAATCGAGGAAATATGTAACATTCAAGTACTCTAATCGGCTCATCATTCATATTCTTTTCTCCAATATTTAGCGTTGTGTCTACATAAGAAATCAATTTTAATGTTATATAATAAATGTATTTTATATTGATTATTTCATAATGTAAAGCTTCAAGGTGGCGGTCTTCTAGCATCGTTAGGACTTTGGAGAAAAATTCCTATCGGCATTCGTTCTTTGTCTTTACACTCTGAGTTCAAATTCCACTGAAGGAAATGTTAGATCTTATCTTTTCCGGAGCAATAATATAAAGAACCCTTCAAGTACAAGTGTCCATCAAATTTTCTAGTCTCTTTCTTAAATTAGAAAAATATGTGTAAAGCCTCAGCAAGAAGAATGAGCCAGCATCGTGTAATCTAAAGTGATGTGTAATGGCATGACTGATGGAAAATAATAACTATACATGCGCGATTGCTAGGAATAAGAAGGGTTAATATTTGATTGTTAGAAACAAGAGGATTTAATGTGAATAATTCAAGGTGGCCAATAGAAGGAATTTAGATAAATAAGATGTATTAATGGCATACACTAATAATTCTAAAGTAAATCAAACTGCCCTCCTAGTTGAAAAGAGAGAATAAAACTTGAGAGGAAACGTTAACGAATTTAAGAGGAAGGCGCTCATAATTTATAGCATCACCAATGTGTATAATTCAATTATCAAGTTAAAGCAGATATTGAAAATTTTTAATCCATGATTGTATCGCCATGAAAATTAATTGGAAAATTATTTAAAGTTTAGATTCCTATCAATATTCACGATTTAAAATACTCTAGCCGGTCGTAATTAATCAATCACTATTAAATACTCTTCGCCAACATAGCTTACCAAGTTAACTAAAACAAATTTTCCTCAGAAACCAATTTGGCTTCACATACATTATTACAACAACCACTTGATAAACCATTCTCCAGTTGTCCTCTAATTATAGCACACCTTTCAAGGAAAAGTGCAAAAGTACTTTTACAAATTTCAGAGAAGCATAATAAAATGAGTTTCACCATGAAATAAAATTAACATATTGCCATACTTGCTAATTAGCATATTCTGCTAATTACACACACGTACTATATATTTGGTCTTCACTTCAGGTTTATTAATATTATTTGAATTTCTTTGTCAAAGCTCTTTCATCACACATCTAGTGACCTCTTCAGCGACTCTCTGTTCCATGTGTCTCCTCTTGTTCTGCTTATTCCATTTTGTCTTTCTCAAAACTGCTTTCACACTGAAACTAAAATAATGATAATAAAGCTGAAGTAAAGACCAAACATGTGTGTGTATGTTTAATAGGCAAAATATGGCCACCCCAAGTATAACAATATCTGCTTCAACTACGTTTACACGTTAAGAATCTTTCAAAACAAATACATAAACGTAATCAAATTAACGTTTTCATAATTCTGTAACACGTCAATATCATCCAAAAGAAGCACGCCTCACGAAACAACATTCAAAATACAGGCCCATCTGCCAACAGCAACAACCAGACTTACACTGAAAGTGTAAAGCTCAAACACGAAGCACCAAAACCTCAGCACATCCTATATAAAAGAGAGCATCAAACGACTAAATATGAAAAATATAAAGAATAGAAGCGGACAAAAATGGTAAGCTTTCCAACCAAAACGTAAACGAAAAAACTAATAGAGAAATGCTACTCGGCGTAAACAAGAGCACAAACGAAAGGCCGTTCCAGCAAAACTGCCATTGTAGTTCATTTCTATTATTCAGCTAAAACACTTTTCTGAAATCTAAAAATGAAAAAGAATCAACCGAAAACTATTCATACATGAAGAAATCAGGAAAGCCCAAAATATATTTCACTAGTCGTGGTAGTATTGGTAAATTGCCAGAATGAATTGTTGTCAAAATTATTCCAACTGAAAAGCTCAAGTTTACACCCTAAAGCTCTTCCCATTTAGACATTTGGATGCGCAGGTTATTCCTGACACATGCACAACTCTTACTCCAAACAACACGGGTTCCGAACAGTAATACTTTCACAAAAATACATGTCAATCTCTCACATATAGCGTTCCTATTATTAACAACGGCAAAGAGTTTGATTTCCTCCCTAGCAAAGAATCAATCGAGGAGTTTTCAGTATCATCTTAATAATACTGAATAGTAAAACAGTGTCGCTCTGACAATCCTGAGTGGTTTTCTAGGACAGACCTTGCGGAACATGCAATTACTACAATAGAGTACAAAAAATGATTGGGTTTTTAATCCATTCCATTCTGCTTGTGACAACAAAATACGTCTCCATCTCCATAGACCATGCGTGCAGCCACGTATGTAGATAATAATACACATCTGCATCTACTATTCTCTAGAAAGAATTGTAATAATCCCTCTGAAATCATCAAAAAACCTGGCTTCACAACAACAGTAGCAGCCTACTAAATTGACTACTTTTCTTCTTTCCAACAACATCAGAAAATATTAGGCAATAGAAACGTAGAAACTAAATTGCTAGCAGTTACAGGCAACCCCGCCAGAATATGCACAACTGACATATTTTACAGCCCATTAGGTGTTAATTGTAAGCTACTGTAAACAATTGCTATGTTGTTCCTCAGTGAATTTATTGGTTTCTTTTATATTGTAATTTGAAATATATCAGACCAAGGTGCGATTGATAACAAAATACAATAAATTCCCATGCTGAGTATAGAAAATCTTTCTGTTCATCTTAAATATGTTCCTTCGCCCGCCATGAAATATTACTACACATCTCACAAACTTGTTTAATGTTGGCGAAAATTTAAAATAAAATCATATTGTTTCCATAATTGTATTTTTCAAAGAATATGTATGATTTGGTGAACATTTAGCTTTTATTTCGGGTAGATTTATCAACTGCATATAGGGTTTGTCATTGACCCGCATCATTTAGTAGTTACTCAGAATTCTCATGCCTCACGTATTTAAACTGACCGATCAATATGCAGTGTGCTTTCATAGGCTTTTATATTTAATGTAAGAATGGAAGTATATGGAGGGTTTATAATCAGGGATTGCTAGCAATTTACAGACTCTTCTCACCTTTATGCAGAAACGCTAACTTTATACAGCTCTATGTTTACTTTACTACAGTATCCACAAAATATTCATAAAACCATAACTCTAACAAAACCTAATATCTCTTTTTTTTACTCTGGAAAAATGTGTTGTTCAGATTTCTATACTCTGGTTTTTATATGAGAAAGAGAAAAGTATATTATACTGCATCTAAGAAAAAAAATCAATATTGATCAACATTTTTTTCCGTCTTAAGTGGTTTTCTTGCGTAATGTGGATGTGATATAATAGTATGTAACTCATAAAATTTCATGATGAACGAATGACATTCAATCAGAAATTGTATGGAAACTGTAAATAGTCATCTTTCTTTTTATTCGTTATATAAGTAGATTTTACACTTTTCAATATGGTGTTTATGTAATGCATCGATCGAAAATACTCTAATGTGAGTATTTTTAGTGCGCAGAATCAAAAAAATAATGAGATTTCACGTCAATGTACAACTTTGGATATTATTTGTAAACTGTTGCTGCATGGATCCGATGTTATATCGAAAAAAATGTCCTTAAATTTTTCACTTAATTAACTCTTGTTAGCTATATAAATTTGTAATAATATACGAAGGAGAAAATGAGAAAATTGAATAAGCTAAGACTCTACACATTTTAAGGTCATTCAATGATCGTAAGTAAAATTAAATCATTAGACGGAAGGAACTCCAAATCGAAATTTCTCTCACTTTCTTTCTAACGTTGCGTAGATTAATTTACTCGAATAAGACAGGTCATTAACACGCACTGCATGACTTTTAGAATTCGTAGATTCGCAAAAAGCTTTACAGAGTGAGTGATGTCAAGAGAATTTGTTGAATGTAAGAATTGAAATTCTGCCGCCAAACTCATTCTTCAGAAGCATATTTTTGCACAAATATCATTCATAGATAATTTTACATCATTTTACATAGATATTTACATAGATATACTCTTTACTCCTTTTACTCTTTTACTTGTTTCAGTCATTTGACTGCGGCCATGCTGGAGCACCGCCTTTAGTCGAGCAAATCGACCCCGGGACTTATTCGTTTTTGTAAGCCCAGTACTTATTCTATCGGTCACTTTTGCCGAACCGCTAAGTGACGGGGACGTAAACACACCAGCATTGGTTGTCAAGCAATGCTAGGGGGACAAACACACTCACACAAACACACACACGCATATATATATATACATATATACGATAGGCTTCTTTCAGTTTCCGTCTACCAATTCCACTCACAAGGCATTGGTCGGCTCGGGGCTATAGCAGAAGACACTTGTCCAAGATGCCACGCAGTGGGACTGAACCCGGAACCATGTGGTTGGTAGGCAAGCTACTTACCACACAGCCACTCCTGCGCCTTGATATCATTCATAGATATTTTACTCAGGTTATAAGTGGAGGGAAAACACTGTGGTGTCAATACAGATTTTAACAAGTAACGCCAGCGAGATTAACAATTTAGTAAACAAGTGTTTCCGAATTTTATCCTTCTTCACAGCATCTTCAGCAATAACATCAATTGCAGAATATTCATCTAAATGAAAATTAATATAGAAAAAAACCGTCTTATGTAAGTACACACACACACATAAACACACAAAAAAGCAGACACACACACATATTTATGTGTGTATGTGACTGTGTGCGTGTGTTTTTGAGTTTTTATATGTGTGTATGCTCTACTAAATGGTTAATCAACGTATATAAAACAAGACAACAACAGGTGGCAGGTGGTGGGATGGTACACATTTAGTATTAAGGTATATTTGCAAGACTTTTCTTAGACAACACGTTTTACCTCTAACTGGTCGTATAAAACAAGTGAACTCGACATACATGTGCACGTGTATGTATGTATATATGTGTGTGTGTGTGTGTGTGTGTGTGTGCATGTTTCTGTGTCTAACACACAAACATTTATATATATGTATATGTTTGTGTGACTGTGTTCGTCTCCCCATCATCACCTGGTAACAGATGTTGGTGTGTTTACATACCCGTAACTTCGCGGTTCGGCAAAAGAGACCGATAGTATAAGTACTAGGTTTGCAAAGAATAAGTCCCGGGGTCGATTTTTTTGACTAAAGGGCGGTGCTCCAGCATGACTGCAGTCGAGTGGCTGTAACAATTAAAATAATATATACGTTCTGAGTTCAAGTTACGCCGAGGTCGACTTTGCCTTTCTTTCATTTCGGATCTATTCAATTTGACGTACAGATTATTTAATTAATCTTTTTTAACTAAGCACTTTGAAACTTCTGATACTGGTACAATGTGTCACATAGAATAGGATTTACTCTTAACGGTTTTGACAAAATTTTGTATTTTAGAAGTTATTTCGTCAGAAGATACAGAATGACAATGGTCAAATTCGTGTTTGGTAAGTGCCAATACACGAAACTCCCAGCTTTTGATTTACTCTATAACTTATGCTGATGATATATATATATATATATATATATATATATATATATACATATTACATATATGTGTAAAAAAATTCATCAAGCAATCGAACCAACGAATGAGCCTCTACCAGGTCGCTCGACACGCTAAAAATAACAGCCAAAACTATCCCTCTACCTAAATTAAACGCCCATTGTACTTAATATCCTAGATTATCCCTAGAAAGACGGTTTGCTGAAGACTGGAATGTCTTTGCTGATAGGTTTGCTGTATCAGGTTTGAACTGAGTCTAAATAACATTATGGTAAATTTCTATATTAACACCCGCATGATTTTTCACTAAAAAAAATATTTGATTTTTTTGCGTAGCATCAAGAACCCTGACCTCCTAATATGCTGAAAATGTTGGTTCCCAATCCCGGAATCATAGGAATTTTTTATTTTTCGTTGAATGAATTCCTGTGAAGTCCTAATATTGCAAACTTAGGTTACTAAAGGTGAGCATCATAACTGATGGTTTTGGGGCCTTGTTGTTTGTAACTTTTGGTGAGCCATGCGGCAACCAACAGCATGGTACAAATCCCTATTAATAATTTGGTTTCGATGGGTAATATCAAATAATTCAATCACAACCTATATTTAAATTAAACAAAAAAAAAATGAAATATTATCATCACTTACATGGAAAAATTGAACTATTATCTTTCAGTATCTTATAAGGTAAAACCTCAAATTAGTAATTGCCACATTTTAAATTATCTTATATCAGCAATGCCTGTCATATTCTTAAGATTATAAACCTGGAAATGTACAGAACAAGTTATTACGCCTGTAAAGGTATAGGACAATATATTATTTCTAGTAAAAAATAAGAAACTCATTACTTAAAATATGGCAGCTAAAATTAAAATTTGAATATGAAATATATTTTATTATTGCTTACAAATTACACTAAAGTTATTTAAGTAAAATTTGGCTAATTTTCCACCTTAAATACAGAAAAAAGTGACTAATTAGACAAACTTACAAGTTAGCTGAACAGTTTTGTTTAATGAATTTAGAAGATGAGAACTGTTGAGAGTGATAAATTAGAAGAACTGGCATTCATTGCTGCAATATTTTAAGTAAAAAGTTTTTTAATTTTTATTTTACTGGAAATAATAGCTTGTCACATACATTTACAGGTGTAATAACTTGTCTAGTACTTTTCCAGGTATGTAATTTTAAGAATATTACTTTCCATGTTATATATATATATATATATTATATATATATATATATATATATATATATATATATATATATATATGTATATATATATATATATATATATATATATATATATATATATATATATATATATATTATATATATATATATATATACATACAAGATTTAGAGGAATGACCACTAATAGTGGACAGCCTGTATGCTAGAAATAGACGTCAAAACTCGCTATTTACCACGAAGGATGTGTTCTCAAGAAAAAAAATCACCAAAATAACCAAAGTTTGAAAATAAGCAAGACAAATGAAAATGAAAGAAATAAAAAACAATTACCTACGTACTAATTACTTTCACTTACTAATATTTAGGTATATGGATACGTAAACATCTGGAAGATCGTCAGCGTAATTAATTTTAATTTTAATTATTATATATATATATATATATATATATATATATATATATATATATATATATATATATATAGGTGGTGATATTTATAAAGAATATTCGCCACCATATATATGTATATATATATATATACAGAGAATGAGATAAATTGATAAACAGACAGATAGACAAATAGTCAAGTAGACAGTGATATGCTAGTAAAACAATCGATGCATTACACTCATCAAAGGATTTTTATTTAATGTATTCCTGTTAACCCACCGTACTGGACTGTGACTCTATTAAAAGAAATAGAGGAACAAGTCTGCTGCAAATAATTAAAGCTCTGTACAATGTTTAAGGGATGAAATGTAGCGTCTGAGACCAATCCTGCGTTTTTGGTTTTGTTTTCCCTCTACACATGTTTGCATTCATTGATAAAGGGAGTGATGGACGTTTTATTACTTTTAGTCATTCAATCGACGTGAAACAAATGTCACGCTTGTTTGGAATCGATCATTACAAGGATGCAATAACAACAGTCGAATACAATCAATGAGAGAATTTTCATTCAACGGCAAGCTTGCCGGATAACGCATAGAAAGTTGCAAAATGGGGAAAGTGTGTTAATGAGATCATAGAAAGTTTTTGGCTAGTTGTTTTAGATTTCCTTTCTGTTATTCCATGCATTTAAGACAAATATTCACAATAAAATTTTCAGAAACTATAAGAAAAAACCAAGAAAAAAAAAATCATCGCACTTCAATCATTTTCCCTCTAGTAATTTTATGTAACCCCATAATTTTCAATCGGTAGCATCCCAAGATAAAGCTAACTTTACAACACGACACATGAATATTACATGATATGAGTATATTGCTATGAAACTCGCCTTCATTCTCCATGCATTCACGTTTTGTGCTAAGCCTGAATAAGAGATAACATTATTTAATTTAGATGTGTGTATGTAACCTTGTACCCTGCTGAAAGCAATGCGTTGAAGTTGTGACAGTGACATTTAGCTCTTTATAGAGCACGTATATCTCTTTATTGTAGTTGTCATCCTCAGATCAGTTTCTATCGAATAGATCTATAGTCAATAGTGGGCTATTCTTAGTCATCTGGTAAAGATTAAGTCATTACTCCCATTCTACAAGAGATTTGGGTGTCTCTTTGTTTGGTTAATGGAGCAAGTCTAAAAGTGCTCCAGGAATTGTGCCGCCTAAAAGAATGTTTTTGTGGTGTGAGTTCATCTTTGTATACGTAAATCTCTTTTATCTCTTTTACTTCTTTCAGTCTTTTACTGCGGCGATGCTGGAGCACCGCCTTTTAGCCGAGCAAATCGACCCCAGGACTTATTCTTTGGAAGCCTAGTAAACATACCACCATCAGTTGTCAAGCGATGTTGGGGAGATAAACACAGACACACAAAAATATACACGCACATACATATATATATTATATATATATATATATATACATATATACGACGGGCTTCTTTCAGTTTCCATCTACCAAATCCACTCACCATGCTTTGGTCGGCTCGTGGCTATAGTAGAAGACACTTGCCGAAGGTTTCACGCAGTGGGACTGAACCCGGAATCATGTGGTTGGTAAGCAAGCTACTTACCACAAAGCCACTCCTGCATCATATATAGCTTACAATCTCGTGATATCTTGTTTACGTGATTCAAAATTTATGCTTAATTGAAAGAGATCGTCGTCTTGTCCATACGTTTAGATATTCCGTTCAGTTACACCTATGGATAATCATAGGTTTTAAAGATCTTTGTCATATAGAAGACATGCTCCGACACGTGAATCAAATATAATTTCAGTCTCATCTTCTACAAGGAGCATCTAATTACCAATCGCTGATCTGGTGGTGGGGTGGGGAACGCTATAAAATAAGCAGTGAACCTTATATTATATGAAATAACCTCTGAAGTAGTGCATATTGACATTTGCCTGTACTGTTACAGTGAAGCAGCATCAGAAACACGTAGGGCATTTTGGTCAAGAGCTTTGATATCTGAGAAATATGACGAAATATGAGTAGGAGGATGTTGCCAGTCAAATTCTAAGTGACTGCGGACGTGTCTAGAGGCAGGCATATTTGCGGCCAGCAATTCACAATTTCAAAGTGACTGTGTCCCCATTAGCTTAATTTGAGTACGTATCTTCAGTCATACGGAGTATTGAGAGTTAGTAATATATAATATGGCATTGATTAAACAGTTACTGTTATTCTTCTACGGTCATCTCTAAGTAAACAGATGTACGATCTATCATGACTAGTTCGATTCTTTAAAGATGTGTAGGTCTACATTGTATAACGTATCCATCCTTTAGTAAGACAGTAATGTGTATTTTAAGGAAGATTTGACTAGTATCTCTAGCTATCATGTCGAATAATGACGCAGACTCATTAAAGCTTCGGATATATTATTGAATCCCCCTTCGATGATGACTGGCTGTGGGATTGCATCTAGAAAGTTACCCTCCAAGGCAAAGTCCGGGCATGGTTGTTTGAGTCGCCCATGCATACCGGCCTCCCCTCTCCACGCTACCAGTGTTATCCAAGGGAAAGGCAAGGGCTGATACAGCTTGGCACCTGTGACGTCGCGACCGGATATATTGATTATGGTATTTTCCCGGTTCCTTATTTTCTGAGTTCAAATTCGACTGAGATTAACTTTTTCTTTTATCATTTCGGGTATCGAAAAAAATATTTCTCAAATATCAAAGCCCTTGACCAAAACGCCCCCTGTGTTTCTGTTCTAGTACTAGGATCGTTGGTGTATGGTAACTTCTCTAAATCAGGATTCATTATTGCAGCAACATCTTATAAGGACAGTGTAGTGGCAGAATCGATAGAGCATCGAAAGAAATGCCTTGCAGTACTTTTCGTAGTTCTTTACATACTGTGGATAAATCTTGCATGGGTACCTCTGACTTTAATCTCTCGTCGATCGGTAAAGCAAAGTGTGAATTGAGTCAGCGTAGTCAACTAACACTCCTACCGTGAAAATTACTGTTATCGTCTCTAAATGAAAGCCAATTATTACAGTATAGCCACGTATTATGCAGGCTGTTGATTGTGTACTTCATCGGCTTTAGGATCGAAAAGCTCAGAATTGACATATTATTGGGTTGTTCGGAAAGTTCGTGCCGATTTTTAAAGGAAAAAAAAGTTCATAAATACTTACCATTACATTTTTAATCAACCAAATATGAACCATTTTGTTGTACAATGCATCTCCATCTTTCCTTTAACTTGAAAATACCCTCTTCCTAGAACTGATTTGGTTTCATGGCAAAGACTTCATCAAGGTATCTTTTTACGTCATCCAAGGAATTGAAATTTTTACCATTAAGACAATTCTGCAGAGACCTGAATAAGTGAAAATCCGAAGTAGCAATATCTGGTGAATATGAAGGGTGGGGTAACACATCCCAGCCGAACTGTAGCAATTTTTTTCTGGTTCGCAAAGTGCCAAAAACTAACTTTCTTATCTTCCATTTTAAAGGGTTACAAAATTAACACAGGTTATAGGAATATAAATCTTCTTCCACGAAAGGATAGCTTAAACTGTGCTGTAAATGGAGGTGTAGTCAAATCCTATTTTATGGGCTCAACCATGTTCTAAAATAAGTCGAAAGATAAGCTACTATAAATCGGCACTAACTTTCCGGAGAACCCAATAGTTTACGATTTGCAATGAATTCATCTATAATAGACAGAGTTGCTTCGTCATGCGCTCGAGTTGTTCCTCACAGTTACAACTCAATCTGTCAGATTTACAATTTTCCCAGTGCAACCATTCTACGTAAAGCTCTGTCACATTTGATGAATAGAAATTTGTTCTTAGAGTATCACGATACCAATAATTCCACGATAAGTTTTCATAACGAGCTTACAGTTCCCAAAGTACGGTCCAGATTTTCATGAATTGAATTCGCTTGATAATGCATTTCGGATCGATCTTCGTATTTGCAAAGACAAACAATGTCATAAATGAATGAATTCTAATAAACGTAATTCACAAAGCCCAATCCTCCCAGTGAATCATAGGTTTCATTTCCCTATTTCGATATTTGATTAAAAAAAAAAAACAACCCAGTTTGACCTAGCCGGAAGACAAATAATAACAAAAGTCTAAATATAGTTATATATTTACTAATCATACGAGAACCTACAACCTGAAAAGCGAAACGAAACAAAGAAACCCTTTCTCATTTCGGCGATCTGAAAGAAAGATTAAACAGACTTCCTTCAACGAAATAGGATGTTTTATATATTACCTGTTTATATTCAAATGAAGCGTTCTCTATTTTAGTGACGTCAGATTTCTTTTTATTTATTTCAATTTTTTTTCCTCTCCGCTTATTTATTTATTATTTTTTTTTGTTTGTTTACTTGCTTACTTTTTTGGCATTGTTTTTCTTTCCTGATTTCGATTGTTATCTTCGCTCTTCGGATCATATTTAGAATGCTATTCATATGTATCAATTTTTGCTTTATTTAATCAGTTTGATGGTTAGTGTATAATAGCACGCTACAGCTTGTTTATACACAAACACACACACACACACACACGCACACACACACATATCTATATACATACAAATATATATACATACATACACATATATACATATATAGACATACATATATAAATACACACACACACATATATATACATACATATATATATATATATATGCATACATATATACAAACACACACACATATATATATATATGTATGTATGTATGTATGTATGTATGTATGTATGTATGTATGTATGTATGTATGTATGTATGTATGTATGTACGTATGTGTGTGTGTATATCAATATATACTGGCACACGCACACGCGTATATGTATATCGTTTTATGGGCAGCATTGTCTGCCTTGTATTGTTTGCTTAATGAAACTTGAACTTTGAACTGCATCAGGTTATAAAGGCAAATTACGATTTCTTTATGTTTCTTTATTTATCATATTATTGATTTCTAAGTTTGGCACAATGCCACGACTCTGTCGGAAATGAAAATAAACCGATTAAAACTGCCCAGAACATTAATGGTACCGATATTTTAATACCCCGAATAAATGAAAGGCAAAATCTATTCCAGTAATATTTTAAGTGAGAAGGTAAATGGGATCAACAAAATATTGATCTCTAAGTTTACTACAAAACCAGTGATTTTGCATCTGGAGTAGTTTCGATTAGACTCGCTCAGCATTTGAGTGATACTCTATTTATCGAATCTACAAGACTGAAAGGCGGAATGAATCTCAGTATATTTCAACTCTAAATTTTGTGAGTTGCAAGTAAATAGAGCATGATATGTATTTCAGAGTCTCTACTGATTTTGTCACAGTATGGTTGGATGCAAGCACTCCGTCGGTTACGACGACGAGGGTTCCGGTTGATCCGAATCAACGGAACAGCCTGCTCGTGAAATTAACGTGTAAGTGACTGAGCACTCCACAGACACGTGTACCCTTAACGTAGTTCTCGGGGATATTCAGCGTGACACAGAGAGTGACAAGGCCGGCTCGTTAAAGTACAGGTACAACAGAAACAGGAACTAAGAGTGAGAGAAGGTTGTGATGAAAGAGTACAGCAGGGATCACCACCATCCCCTGCCGGAGCCTCGGGGAGCTTTAGCGGTTTTCGCTCAATAAACACTCACAACGCCCGGTCTGGGAATCGAAACCGCGATCCTACAACCGCGAGTCCGCTGCCCTAACCACTGGGCCATTGCGCCTCCACTGTCACAGTATATATAGTTTCTAGCTAAGACAAAATGCCTGCGGTTTTGAAGGATGGATGTTATTCATTTATGTCGATCCTATCATTTGATTTTACCGGCCACTGAAGAATGAAATTCAACTTCATCATGGCGTGAATTGAACTCAGTACGTAAAGCGACGGATGGCATATTGCCCGACGCCTTTTGGATTCTCTCAATACCCCAACCCTGCCAGATAGATATTTGCTAAATCTACCGTTCACCATTCAACTACACTTTTTTATCATAATATTCCTTCATTTTGCTTATATTAGATGTTTACAGTAGTGTAAAATGTATTTTTGCATTGTATCTTATTTTCATTTTATGAAATTATTTTTAGTACTGTCACAAAATGGGAAATACCCTAAGAACAATCTCACTGTGACCAAGCTCATTATAGATTTTAGGTATCTCCAAAACAATATTGATGAAATAACCACGTACGAATAAGTTTGTAGTTAAGACGTTAGCTTCGTAACCTTGTCTTTCAGATACCACTACACACCTCCTATGCGCTAGCATTCTCTACCATCGCCTCTAGTGTAATATAGCTGAAGGAAACTGTGCAGAAATCCATCAGTTATATGGCTATGTGTTTAATATCGGAATAAATTATTCACATCCATGGGGAGTATGGGAAACTTGGAACATTCTAAGGAAAATTCGCTGTGTGTTATTTATAATGCGATATGGACAATCTAGTCAAAGGAATTGTCACTCTTGTTTTCAGGTCATATAATTTACGCCCTGACTTCAATCATTGATCGAAGTGAAAGTGCATTTTACAATAAATGATAATTATTATCCATAATGTTATTGTAAAATCCATTCAAATAACAATATTTCATTGCGTTCTAAAGCGAAGAGCTGGTATAATAGCTAGCACGCTTGGCAAAACATTTAGTAGGCATTTCGTCCGTCTTTATGTTCAGAGTTCAAATTCTACCGAGGTCGATTTTAGGATTTCAACCTTTCGGAGGTCGATAAAATAAATACTAGCTGCTCACTGGAATCAATGAAATCAGCTTTATCCTTCCCACCGAAATTGCTGGCCTGTGCCAAAGTCTGAAGAGCTTGGCTGGGAAACAATTTCTCATCCACCTTATTCGGCCGGCCTTGCTCCTTCAGACTACCATTTGTTTCGTGGTTCACAGAATCATATTTATTTTAAATGAAGGTTCGTCCAGTTTCAACACAAACCAGCAGAATCTTTGTGTCATTTATGTTACATGAAGAGTATGGCGGAAGGTTAATGCTTACCCTACGACTAAAGCTATAACACAGTACGAGACGAACATATGTTGAAAGTTCTAATGGTTATCTCATAGATAAATGAATTAGAAAGGACCTCTTCCGACCTCTATAAAAGGAACCTTTTTTTTATATCAACTATCATATTAAGGCAACGAGCTGGCAAAATGCTTAGCAGTATTTACACCAGGCAAAATGCTTTGCGATATCTACTGTCTTTACGTCTGGGTTTAAATTCCGCCGAGGTCGATTTTACATTGCGTACTTTCGAGTTCGATAAAATAAGAAACAGTTGAGCAATGGATATAATGTGATCGACTTACTTCCTCCTTCCTTAGAAATTGCATACCTTGTGCCAAAATTTGAAACTAACATTAAGTATCAACGTTCTCTTCACCTCCATAGAACGGTAAATATTCAGCTCATTATCTTCCGCCATAAATACCGTCTTTGTTCCTTATTGTGATATCGATAAATAACTATCAATTATTTCTAAGCGACATTAAGCTTTCAGAAACATATCTTAATTAAACTTAACACATACACTGCAATTAAAAGGCAATAAAATTTAATGATGAATTTAGTAATTAATTTTTTTGACGCTATCGCATCTGACAGTATTTAATGAGCATTTATTCATCGGGTCATCCCATAATTTCTGTCCGAATTTTGAAGAAAAGAAAACAAGTGATCAAATATTATGATTAAATGAAATTTAATCATCAATGTGCTTTCCCTGATTATCTATGACTTCCTTCCATTTATTTACAAGCATTTTAATCCCATCAACGTAAAACTCTTGGTTTCAAAGCGAAGAACTCTGAAATGTCAGTTTCGACCTCCTCCAGGCTTGCGAAAGTTATGTCCTCCAAATGATTCTGTAAACTACGAAACAAATGGTAGTTCGAAGGAGCAAGGTCGGGAGAATAAGATGGATGAGTAATTTTTTCCCAATCCGGCTCTTCGATCTTCTGTGATGTGATCTTTGCAGTGTGGAGTAACGCATTGTCCTGATGAAACATCACTACTTTTCGATTCACTAAAGCGTGTCTTTTTTTCATCCACGGTTACTTCAAATAGACTTGAGCATTGAGAGTTGCATGCGTTTTGTATGAAAGCAACTCTTAGCAATAAGTGCCAATAAGTGCATGTATTTTAGATAAATGACCATTTAAAGACACCGAGAATGTAGTTTTGACATTGTATTTTATTTATACTTGGATCAATAACAGTATGCAGGATACTTAGTTCTCATCTACTCATCTGTTTCGGAGTGTATCTAGAAGGTCATACTCTATGCCATAATACGAATTAAAAATATATCCACAAAGTAGTTTAACTACAGAATATGTTAAATATATAAAAGGTAAGGTATTGTATGAAAGACAGTATATAAATTCAAAAAATCATTATAGCCACAGCAACAAATCATCCGAATTAATTAAGTCACTAATTAATTAATTAATAGCCTAGTCCTGTGGATGAAATTCTGTGGCCACAGATACACCCGCTGTTCGGTGGTTTGTTTTCTCTTTTCTTTGTCCTCTTTGGAAAGAGGCGGTAGGCCGCATGCTTTTGTCCGAATCTGTCAACTATCACAGTTGACCCCCTTAGTCTTACCCTCGTGGCAGGCAGTCACCGATAGTGAGGGTTAATGCTCGAAGTTGATCTTCTCTAATCTGGTGGCTGAGTTCACATTGACCGCCCAAACAATCAATATCATAGAATATGAAACTTTAGACTGAAGACTTAGTCAGCATATTGACAATTAGCGGACTTAGTTGAATATCCTCAGTAGCCAGAGGAGCTCCTAAATCAAGCAAAAGATTAACGATCATACCAAATACCAAATTTAATCCATCGTACAGATCTCTTACTCGAATTTAGTGGGTGTGCTTGGGAAATCTGGTAAAAGGCTTTCCCAAGAGACGAGAAGCAGTAGGATCGAATTGAAAGCAGAGTAATTATGAAGCGAATTTTTCCAGTAGATGTCCTGGATTAACCTGAAAGAAGGGTTGTTTACTTAGAGAATGCTGTATAAGTATGCACATCGAGGAAAGAAATTATCGGCGTTGATGGCTCGTTGACAGCTCAGACACGTCTGCCACGGTCGAATAAATACAACGCCTCCAGTAAGAAGATTGTTTATATTGTATCGATTAACGATCCCAGCTGCAAAACTTGTCTGACGTAGCTATAACACCTCCTGATCGTTGTTGAACCTAATACCTGGACATGAGGTACATAATATTACAGTCTCAATAGCAGTTTCTAATTTCACAAAATGCAAATGATGCTTATTTAATGTTTCGTATTGAGAGTTAACTCCCAACAGGGAATTTAAACCTATTAACTTTTTTTATGAAGGTAAAATAGCCGTGAAAAGATAAACAACAAGATTATTTTCTATTGATATTTACACAACATTTCTGTTAGATAGTCTAAAAAAAATACTTGAGAGAATATTTACCTTTGCCTATTTAATGCAATATTTAATTTCAAGCATTCAAGTCTCCATATTTCCAGGGAGAGTGTGCATCAAGATATGTCTCTTCAGCGCTTGACTGGCACTTGTATTATCACTTTCGAATTGAAGCAAGGGAATATCTGCTCCTGTGAGGCTTGAACTCAGTACGTAACTAACTACCAAAAGTTTGATATCTAACGCTCTATCGACTCGGGTAATTAACGAACCAAGAAGTAAACGAATGAAAACAGGAACATTTTTATCAGGTGGGCAATATCTGTTTGGCATTTTCCATGTAACCATAATCGCAACGTATATATCATATATATTTGCAGTAAAAGTAGTAGTAGTAGTAGTAGTAGTAGTATTAGTAGTAGTAGTAGTAGTAGCAGTAGTAGAAGTACTTTTTTTGTTGTTGTTGTTGTTGTTGTAAATTATATATATTCAAAACGAAACACCAATTTGTCTTCGTAAACATTTATCTAAAATATGTTTACCTCCTAACTTCAGTAATTTCTGACGTATCAGAGAGCATGTTTATTCAATGAAGCAAACAAACAAATACCGAAGGAAAAAAATTGATGTGTAATATTGTCGATAGAAGGATACTTAGAATAGAAGAAATTCTAGTAACTGTAAGCAGTATATGTAAACAAAATAATCGAGATATAATGATAGATATTCATAACAGAATTAATGCAATATTGAGTTAACATAAATGTTTACATTTGCGGAAGAAAAGTGGTTTCGTATTTATAACTATATAATGTTTTACCTTGCCATATAATTGTCTCGATATATTCGGTAAATAAAATTGTCAGTTTATTTTAAGCAAAAATTTTTTTTATAATTTATTAAATGATTGTTATTTCATAAAAAAAAAATAGTAGATTCGTTTCTGTAGTTCAATTTTCGAATAAAATGTCTATACGTAATTCAGGTTAAAAATAATATTTACAGTCGAGACGTGTTCAACTGTTTTTCAAAAATTTCTATATTGGTATTGTTTATGCGTTTAAGATAGAGAATTTGATGGAAATATACGACTGAATAACTCATTCTTTGTGGGAGTGATGACTTATTTGTATATATAGACACACACACACGACACACAAACAAACAGATAGGGAAACAATTCATAATATAAATACACAGACAATAAGTTTTAATGAGAGAATTTACAATGTTAGGAAAAGTCATAAGATATATATATGTGTGTCACTTTGTACGGCACTTAATAAAAACATAATGTTATATGTCTGTATTATAAATATTTAATGACAAACATAATTCAAATATCAAAGATGAGCAGGGAAGATATATAGACAGGGAAGATATATGGCAGCAATAAATGAGGTCAAATATTACTCTGCTGTAGGCCCTGATAGATTCCCCGCTAGTCTCCTGAAGGAATGTAGACGCCAACTTGCAGTCCTTCTGACCAGCCTCTGGAGAAATTCGTTAGACGCAGGTTATATACCGAAACAGTTTCTATCCCAGTCGGTCATCCCGGTTTTCAAACAGGGAAACAGATCCCTCGCAGTCAACTATCGCCCAATCTCACTCACCTCCCACATCATTAAAGTGTTTGAAAGAGTGTTAAGATCAAGGATAGCTGACTTCCTGGAGACCCACAAACTCCTAAATGCAAGTCAGCATGGCTTTCACTGTGACAGGGACTGTCTAACACAGCTCTTACACCACATTGAAGATGTACTCAAAGCCTTGGGAACAGGTTCGAACTCTGACGTCATATATCTTGACTTCAGTAAAGCGTTCGACAGGGTAGACTATAATATCCTACTCTCAAAATTGGCAAATGTTGGAATCCGTGGAAAAGTTCTACACTGGATTAAGTATTTCCTGGCGAATAGAACACAACATGTTGTAGTTGATGGAGTCCACTCAAGCCCAGCAAAAGTCACCAGCGGTGTTCCCCAGGGGACTGTTTTGGGTCCGCTACTCTTCATAATTTACACAAACGACCTTTCCAGTGTCGTACATTACTGCAAAGTGAAAATATTTGCTGATGACACTAAGCTCCAGCAAATCGTCAATGAAGAAGCAGACCGAACTCAACTCCAGTCTGATCTATATGCTGTGAGTCAATGGACAGACAGAAACAAAATGCAACTGAATGAGGGAAAAATTTGAGCTGATGCATTTTGGAAGAAATTCCTCACTAAAACAACCATACTCTCTTCCTTCAGGGGAACCGCTCACAGCCTCTAACAATATCAGAGACCTGGGTGTAATTGTTGATGACGATCTCAGTTGGAGTTCACACATCAACAAGAAGGTCGATATAGCTCGTAGGATGAGTTCCTGGATCTTAAGGACTTTCCGGTCCAGAGAACAAGGTGTCATCATACCACTTTTCTCCTCCTTTGTACGGCCACACCTTGAATACTGCTGCCCACTGTGGTCTCCCCATACAAGACAAAACATCTCCAGAATTGAGTCACCCCAGAGGGTACTCACTAAATGAATTGAAGACATGGCTGCTCTCGATTATTGGGATCGCCTTAAAGCCTTGAAACTTTACTCCCTCCAGCGTCGCCGTGAGCGGTACATCATTTGTACGATGTGGAGAATATACCGCCAACTTTGCCCAAACGACCTTAACATTAGCTTCAAGGTTCATCCAAGACTGGGACCACGGGCCATACGTCACCTGCCCAATTCAAGATCACAACATACATGTACACTGCAACATAATTTTTTTCCTCAACAGGCCCTGCCCTATTTAACATTGTCCCGAGGGAGATCAAAGAGGAAAATGATCCCATCAACTTTAAACGGAGTCTGGATAGATTCCTTCAAAGAATACCAGATAAGCCACCCATAATTGGATACAACTCACCCAACAAGAACTCACTACTTGAACAAAACTTGACTTAAACAGGATTCGAATAATCCTATCAGGTGGTGCTATTAAGTTAGACATGGCCTGGACCAATCTTTGGTCGAAACATATTAAGTTATCTAAGTTTATCTAAGACAGAGTGTGATTAACGATGAAAGTTTCGGATGGGTAAATAACTTGCACATAATTGTTTCAGTACGTATGGATTATACTTACACGCACGCACACGCACACACACACATATATATATATTATATATATATATATATATATATATATATATTTATACATACATACATACATACACACACACACACACACACACACCACACACACACACACACATATATATATATATATATATATATATATATATATATTTATATCAAAGGAGCAAAAATGCTGGAGTATCAGTATACACCACGTGCGAAATTATGAAGTGAAAATATGTAGAAATGATGTAGAAATGATGTAGAAAGGGGAAGAAATAGCATTTATTTCACATAGTTTTAATATCTTTTTATAAATATACATATATACATATACATAGTTTATGGATGGTAATAGTCTCATAAAATGTAATGATATCGAACCGGCTTTCACTATTTAAATTAGCTTTTCAAGGGACATTGTGAAGTAATCAGTCCTTGACACAAGGGAATCACGCCGTTTGTGATTTCTTGAAAAGTAAAGTGGAAAGGAGATAATGTATAAAGGGGGGCAATAGGTGGTTAGGGGGCAACTACGTCCTCAGTATTATTGAATAGTGGTAAATAAATTTGATTTTGAAACAGGAATATGTAAGGATCAGGTGGTCAAGTTTGTATATTATGTTGTGGTCTGTACTTTTGCACGAACAGATTTTCCTTGTTTAGGCTTTCTTGTAAAAAGTCTGAATCTTTTTTCATTGGTATAATTGAAAAATATGGAAATTCGGTGTTTTATTTCTTGCACACCTATCAATATGTTTGCTGGGAGCTAACTGCCTGTATTGAGGAAAACTAATCTGTTCTTTAAGCTGCGTAACTCTACATCTCAAGGAAAGGTGCGTTTGGCCCACATAATTGTGACTACAACTTGAGCAGGTTAAACACCAGTAAGAACCGCCCCAGGACTAGGAATAATAATAATAATTATTATTATTTCAATTCTTTCCTTCCAACAAACAGAAACAGTCAGGGGATCCTACCTACTCCTCAACATAGGAATTCAACCTTCGGAACTTCAACTCTCTCTCCCAGACAAAAACAAAACAACTTCACAGCGCCCCATACAGGACTGAATGCCCCTATAACTCATTCCAAACAAAAACACCCATACCACATAAACCCAACCAATTCGTCTAAACAACAATACTCCCACAATAGCAACCCTAGCAATGCGAACACCTTTCAACATAATTATTACAACCATTTTCAAAATCAAATTTATTTACTGCTATTCAATAACGCTGAAGGGGTAGTTGTCCCCCTTGCCACCCTTTATCCACTCTCTCCATTTATTCTTGCTTTTCAAGAAATTTGAAACGGCGTGTCAAGGAATCGTTACTTCACAATGTCCCTTGAAAAGCTAATTTAAATAGTGAAAACCGGTTGAATATCACTACATTTTATGAGATGTTTACCATCCATAAAATATTTATATATATATTTCTATAAAAGATATTAAAACTATCTAAAATGAATGCATTATACATAGTATTTTAAATGATGTACATATGCATATATATATTTGAGTAGTTGAATGAATTATCTTATTAAGGATAATTCGAAAGATAACCGATACCTGGGTAGCAAATTCACATCAGAGAATGTCGAGAATAAAGGATATTTGTTAACTAGTCGTTCAACTCCATTCTTTCATATACTTATAATTTTAAAATATGCATATATATACATACATGTGTGTGTGTGTGTGTGTGTTTATTTGTGTGTGTGTGAGTGTTGGTGTATGTATGTTATGTGTATCATATGTATGTATATGTAGATTGTGAAACTGTATTCTGCAGATAAGTGGCTCGAGTTTCATTACCGTACACAATTCTATCCACTAATTTTGTATCCTAAGGTGTTTTGAAATAAGCGTAAACTTTAACCGTTTTTATTACTTTACATCTATATCCTGGGATCATTTGACTCGACATGTATGTATCTACCGAGATTAATCTGTGTTGACTACAAGGTGATCACCTAATTGCCGTGTTATTAGATACTTGTCGAAAACAACTAATGTTCGTTTGATACAATGGAAGATAAGTATCAGTGTACCATGTATTGCTCTTTATGGTTAGTTGTGTTAAATCATAGAGCGAAATATATTATATATGTGTGTGTGTGTGTGGTGTGTGTGTGTGTGTGTGTGTGTGTGTGTGCGTATATATATATATGTATATATATATACACATAAATATATGAATAAGTGATCTAGATCCATTATAGGAAAGGATAATCTCTTCAAACTTTAAATTAATCAATATTAACTCATATTATAACGTTAAATCATGTATTTTTTTAATATATAATTTAATGATTATTCAACATTTAAACAATTAAACTATTAAGTTATTACAGCAATAATTATGACTACCTCATAATTATTGAAGAAATAACCAATTAAAGTATTAAATTATGAACATAGAAATTTCATGATTATTAATGTATAGAGACATAACTTTGTGGATCGTACCTTTCGATGTGAGTAATGACTTTTATTAATAATAAATTCTATTAATATCGAATTTTATTATTATTTAGTGAAAATTATCGAGCCTGTGAACTAGTAATAGCTTTATGGTTTTTAATTCTTGAATAAAAAAATTAATTTATGTATAATAAAATCGAAACAATAAAACAGAAAAACCAAATAAGCTATGACTATTGCACACCAGGTTACTATAAATTAGTAATTAGCCGTTTTAAGTCTGGAAAATTGATTGTGATGAAACATTAACAGATTTTAGTGAAGGAATTAGAAAGCACGGACGAAGGTATGACTACAAAGAAGGAGCAACTTAAATTGATATATGGTGATGAAGGAATATAACGAGATATGCTACGGCCAGGGAAAAATTAAAAGGTTATTCATTTCAGGTATGATTCAGATGCATAAAAATCTGTGTAACGCAAGCATTTATGAATACGCAAAAAGAACATAGCTAAAAAATAGCATAATGGCTACCAGATGGAGATTTATAATATAAGGAAAGCTTCATGCGAAAATCATAAGGAAGTGTTGCTAAATTCGATATAATGATGCAAACATAGACGATATATTAAGAACAGTTTCTTTAATGACGATAATTTATAGATCTTGACTTCTGTACAATAAACTAGGATACTCATTAATGATCATGGTATTTTGCTGATCTTGAAAATCATGGGCAACAGTGATGTAAAACATCCAGATGATCGATTGCAGAACACGGGAAAGAGTTCTTCCTAGATTTTGGGGATACATTGTTTTATGGTTTCATTGTATTTTTGCTTGCTGTGTTTGGTTAGAGGATTTATGTCAGTTCTTCGCAAGCTTTCTTATGCTGACGAGGCTGATTCCATTAATGTATCTTCTCCTGAATCTTTGCAATTTATCATCTGCAGGAAAGATAGGAACAAGAAAAGGATACCAGGGAGTTGTTGATGTTCTCGAAAATGTTTGGGTATAGTGATTATTGCGATGCCCGGAGGATTGGACACAACAGAAATGATGTAATGGTGGACGGTGACTAGTTTGGAAAATACTGAATGATAGTAGAATCAGTGGTGCTGGGGCCACTATAGAAGCGGAGAAATGCCAAGAGGAGGCAACGTCCCACGCATTAGAAGCTGGAGCACATCTGGAAGTGACATTACTCCACTCAGTTGCATTATTCTGGGTGCGGTCAAGAATGATTGCGCAGTGGCACCCTCCGAGTTTTTAAAGTAATACTCCGTGGTGGTATTCAAGTACGTTTTACAGATTGACTACAATTGCTAGGTATTGGAGTATCTTCTGGCACAGAAAAGAATGATCAGGCGATCGAATGGGTTTCTAGAGATGTTACATCTGTTATTTCGACAGGGGTGGTACCCTTTGTTAGTGAGAAGCAACAGTTAGAGGAAGGTCATGAGAGGTATTACTTTGGAAAATTATCTAAATACTCTGTCATACGTATTTTAGATACCACTTGTAAGGACCTGTAACGGGGTTTGATATTAATCAGTTGGGGGAACACCGGCTACAAGATAAAAACCTTTCCCAGGCATGTGAACTGGGGTGCAATTTTCCCGGTATCCTAACATGGACAAAAGCTACAAGGCGCCTGAAATTAACTAAAATAGACATGATTCTATTTACATGGCCGCACAATGCTGGCCGTGGAGCTCCAAAGTAATGTTTATGAGATTAAATTTGTAAGCAAGTCTGATGAAATTTCTGAAAGCTTAGTTTTAGAGTATTGGAAAAATTCATATACATTTAAATGATATGATAGGTTAGCAGAATCGATAGAGTATCAGATAAAAGACTATAGGGTATTTAATTACAATTTGTACATTCTGAATCGAAGTGTACTGCATTATACATACCAGCTAGTCCATCTAGGGGGTTAGGGAACTGAAGACGATATGATCAAGGACCCCTTCCTTGCAAAAATTAAAAATTGTGATCACATATTGTTGGAAAACTTTGACAAGCAAAGCTCAATAAATTCACCATCATTGTCCGCACTAGATCATAGCTTAAATAAATAATGATAATAATCGTGTTAAACAGTAATAAATTATTGATAGTGATATCTAATAATACATAATCCTTATTTCGAAATAATCGCTTTAATCGTTCCTTTCTCACATATATTTATTAGGTTTTTGTTCATTTTGCTATAAAAATGTGAAATTTTAAATTTCTTTCATCATCACTCAACAGAGCAATTATCGGAATTTCACAAATTATTCCCCTGCATTTCTAATTTTTAATGCTTTCTCAAAGCTATGATGAGAGTGTTTTTCCTCTGCTGCAAAATATCATCTCAATAATCCATATGGATTTCGCAATTAATTTGCGTATGAGAAATCCTTTTTAACTTTTAGTTGAGTGCACTCCTTTTATGTCATCTGATTTTGTAGCTAATATTATTTTCTTTCATTCGGATGAAGTTTTCGTGATATGTTATTAAATGGAAGGTGTTTTATGAAGAACATACTTCGTTCCTAACAATTCTATGATGTTAGTAATAAGTCATTCGCTGTCCTATCCTTATTAAAGAAATCAGAAAGAGTATGTGTGACTTAGTGACACGCAAATGCATTGGCATGCATATCGATGTATACATATATATAAGTAAGGGCAAAATAATTTTGTTTTCTTTTGCCCTTACTTATACGAGGGGCGTTCAATAAGTAATGCCCCTGATCCACTTCCCATAGCAGTAGAGCAACGAAACTTGGCACAGTTATTAGTCTTTTTCTACATAGGAACCACCCAGAGTTATGCATTTCTCCCATCGTTTGATGCAGCTCTGGAGACCGTTTGCGTAGAAGACCCCAGCTTGGTCCTCCAACCACGACGTGACTTCAGAAATCAAGGCTGCATCATCTGGGAAACGCTTTCCTTTCAAAAACAACTTCATGGCTGGGAAGAGGTGAAAATCAGAGGGTGCAAGGTCATGAGAGTAGGGGGATGGGGGAAGAGTTCATAGCCGCACGCCTGTGCTTCTGATCTGGCGACACGCGAGTTGTGAACCGGAGCGTTGTCCTGCAAGAGGAGGATGCCTTTGCTAATCTTGCCCCGCCTCTTGGTTTTGATAGCTTCTCTTAATTTCCTCAAAAGTGAAGCATGATAGGCTCCTGTAATTGTTGTACCCTTTGCCAGGAAATCTGTCATCACTACTCCGTCCTGGTCCCAGAAGACTGTGAGCATGACCATGCCAGCGGAGGGCTGCACCCTTGCTTTCTTTGGAGGAGGTGAGTCATGGTACTTCCACTGCATTGACTGGGCTTTGGTCTCTGGATCATAGTGATGGAACCAGGTCTCATCCTGTGTAATCAGTCTTTTGAAAAATTTTGACTCATCTTCTTGGCACATCCCTAAATTCATCCTCGAGCACTCGACGCGTTCTTGCTTCTGGAAAGGTGTGAGCAACCTGGGAATCCATCTGGCAGACCTTTTGCATATGCAAATGGTCATGAATGATAGTTTCCACAGACCCGGTACTAATCTTGACCTCATGG
>NC_042997.1:27015895-27030895 GCF_006345805.1 Octopus sinensis
GGGAACTTTTCAAAATTTTCGCTGCGTTAGTTTTGAATTATGACATTGGGCTATGTGTGTGTCAAGTTTCATCAGAATCGGTTGAAAGCCGTGGTCAGGGTGAGGGTACAAGCAAACAGACACACAGAAACACGCACAGACAAACTGCCGTTTATATAGAGAAAGATTCGTAATTGTACAGGAGATTCGGTTTTAACAGGAGATTACAGCTCCTAAACATGATATTTATATAGTATATTTCAGATCGAATTAGTTGAGAGATTGCTCCCTCACAGATATGTTGCATAAAACATTGTCTATTGCACTTTAATTTCAGTTGGGAAAGTAAAAAATGATGGATAGGAGAAGAAACGTTTTACTAATAAATGCAGTAGTTTCTTTTTTAAATGCATGGTGAAAGTAAAGAGCAATTGCTACTTGCAGTATACTAAAACAATTTATTAGGTTGTCCTATAAGTTCGTAAACACTTGCGAAAATTGAATTTTTACTCGCCAAGTACTAACAAAAACAACAAAAATTATTCCTCAAAATAGAGACGATTATTTTCCAAGACTTTCTACGAACTTTTGGGACAACCTTATATTATTTCACCGGTATAATGAAATGAATTTCAAAGTCTACAAACGCGATTCTTCATAAAAGTATGAAATACTAAGCATTATTCAACTCGATAATTACCAAGAGTTGCACGCCTGGAAGTATAGATGATTATCTTCGATATCTTCAATATTCTATACTGAACATATATTATTGATTATTTACGTAAGAGTTATTAAATTTTGGAGGAATTGTTAAAGCCTGCAAGATACATATTATACAAGTATTGTTTTACACTTAAATGATCTCATTCACATAGAATATATGTAGCGGTGTTCAGAACAAGAGTACAAAACAATAACTGAGACGGAAGATAATCGTTGAAAAACGAACTCCCTCTCTATTCTCTCTCTCTCTCTCACACACACACACGCGCGCGTGTGCACACACTTATGTATGCAAGACTATATGTATTTGTGTGTATTTATGCATGCATGTATATCTGTGTGAGTGTTTATGCGTGTCATTTTTTCTATGTATGCATGTATGTATGTGTATTTTTTTTTTATTTATGCGCCTTTTCAAGCCTAACCAGGCTCATGGGACCGGTTTCCCGGTTTCTTTGGCGCATGTGTTCCCCCCCCCAGCTGGACGGGACGCCAGACCATCGCAAGAAACAGGAAGAAAGAGTGAGAGAAAGTTGGGGCGAAAGAGTACAACAGGGGTCGCCACCACCCCCTGCCGGAGGGTCGTGGAGCTTTAGGTATGTTCTCTCAAGAAACACACTCAACGTCCGGTCTGGGAATGGAAACCGCGAGTCCGCTGCTCTTACAACTGGACTATTGCGCCTCCACGTATGTATCTGTAGTGGCATTTTTCTATTTTCTGTTATTCGTTGCAGTATAAAATTGTCACAGCCTATTCAATGCAATTAATCACTGTGTGAGCACGATCACAAATTGCACTTTCCTACTAAGTTCTACTAGACATGTTTATTAAAATGGTATGATAAAGTGTAACGTCACAGCAGTACTTTATAAAATGATTAGACTGACTGGGAAATATTAGTGTGATCTAACGCAAGTAATTTATATTCTTACACACAAGTCAACGAGTACGTTTCTATCGTTAATATAGGCGTTTTCAGCACATGAGATATCACTCTTTTATCACAAACCACTGACTTCAATATGGAAAAGACACATTGGATAATGTACTCCTGTGTACGCCGGAGATCCCTTTGTTATTACATTTGTTCGATCAGTGCTAATCTAGGAATATACAACAATAGCGGGAAAAACAACAAAAACAAAAACAACAACAGCACATATTCACAAACCTCTGTAACATATGGCCATAATTATGGAACATTTTCAATTATATGCTTAATTATTTCCCCCGCCCTTTTTTCTAGGAGATATTTAATACTAAATATTTTAATTGTTTGCATGAACTATGCAAAATCACTAACATAGAGTTATTTCCCGTGATATAATCTTAATACTAACTATAGCAATAACATATACTCATTGAACCCTACAAAAATATCGCAACACTATCAACTGCATTTTCTCATTTCAGCCAGAGTATATTGAGGTTAAAACGATGCTGTCATATGAACGTGTGAAAATGACAATATAGAAGTTGCTATTTATTGTTTTCATGTTGGCATTTTAAAGCCAAATGCCATATCGTGAGCTTTCAAGAAAAATTTCAGTAGTATCATTTGTTTGTTTTTATTTTTTTATCTTTTTATCTTTTTAATAATCAATTGTAGTCTGAGTATTATATAATATCTGAGTGATGAAAAATTGAAAAATGCCGATATAAGATAACTATTGAAAAGCCATAATACATTTCGATGTTATATTAATGGTAGTTATTTCAATATAAATTGTCCTACAGTATACAGGAAATATAGTATTCAATTCTACTGAACTTAACTATCAAATCTCGATGGTATTAAATCGATAGAAAATATTTTCCAGTCATATTAAATCATGTGTGCCTGTCTGTGTGGCTGTGTTCATGTGTTTGTGTGAGTGAGATGTGTGTGTATATAAACACTCACACACACACATATTTTTTTTTTTGTATTGGTTGTCAGTGTATGCGTTGATATGTACGTGTGTCTGTATATTTTTCATGTGGAAACATATTTAATATCTTGTCCATTATATATGTTGTTGTCAGGTAAGATGCACAGTGCGATTGTTATATAAGAAATAATTTGGTATTATTTCGTCACGGTAGATGTAGCCAATCATTTACTTTCCCTTCTAGTACAATACATTTAGCGTGCAAACCAATTTGCATAATTTTAAACGTCACGTAAAAAGCATAAAAGCTCAGATATACAGTTGGTTGTATTAAAATCGTAATTATTCATATAATATATAGCAGTTCCATATCGTTACGCAACAAAGCAATTTTTTTTCTCCAGACCAATTTTTGACTCTTGCTAGTAAGAAATGATTTCTATGAATATAGTCTAATCAGCTATGAGATGTAAAGTGATCTTCTGATGTATAATTTCAAATTCAGCCTTAGACGTGAGGGATTGTAAATGTCATTAATACGGCTAATTGATTTTTCAGGTAATATTTCTCAGAAATTGAAATATAAGTATATAGTCACTCTACACTTTTAGTTTTTAGCTTTCCTATGAATTTTCTTTTCTTTTATATATTTTTCTTTTTGTTTTATAATCATATAAATCTAATCTTGGCATGTTTGTTTTTTTTTTATTTATATATTGTAATTCCAGGATGTGTGAGGTAATTTTTTATACAGTATCTAGGATCACCATAAATTTACGTTCAAGTTTCATACCTTAGAGTTTTCATACTTTAGGAGCTTCATCATGGGTATATAATTTCGCCACTTCTTTTCGTGGCGGTTCTGCATTTGATATTGAGTGGTGTGTATGTATATAGTTAACGTTGTGTGAAATAATAATAATGAGTAACTAGCATCTCACCTTACCTGCTGAACGAGATATTCATGTAATGTCGACTACATACACATGGCAAAATCATGCCGCAATATGTCCATAAAGCAGGGACTATTTAAAGGGTTTTTGCTTTAAAATTGGTGATGAACTAGTTCCAATGATCAGCGAGAGGCAGCTGAATGACTTTAGTGCTCTTAAAAAATGCCAAAATGAGAATTCAAATTGAATATAAATTGATACAGACACGAATTTTTGCAATTGTGGTCTACTTAGGCAAATTGAAGTGGGGCGGTTCAACATGATCTGTTGTTGATGTTCTTGTGACCATTCCAAGTACACTGATTATCGTTAATAAGATCGGGGTTAATATAAAATGCTAGCAAGTACCTCTCAAAGTGTATTTGTCTCCCATAACGCTTTACAGAGTTTGGGCATCATAGCACTAATGCAAATGTACTGCAGTCCTTAGCATAGCTCAGAGAATATGCAAAAATAGCAAAACCTCAATGCCACATTACGCTACGGTTTTCTATATAACACCGTAGAGTTAACAGATAAAAAGAGA
Source organism: Octopus sinensis (assembly GCF_006345805.1). Taxonomy (NCBI): domain Eukaryota; kingdom Metazoa; phylum Mollusca; class Cephalopoda; order Octopoda; family Octopodidae; genus Octopus; species Octopus sinensis. Next base: position 27,019,952 of record NC_042997.1, read on the forward strand.
GCGTGAGAATATCTGTTTAAGTGACAGAAGCATTCTGGAAATAGAGCAAATCAATGCCTAGGTATATAACAAATCGCATGAAATGCAAAGGTTACGAAACAAATAATTATCAAATGACTAACAAAAGCTGGCAAAATATTGTGACTAAAGCAACTCATCTTACTGGACTGAAAGAAGACATTGCACATGAGTAGCATTGGAGACAACTATATAAATGAAACTATCATAGATCAAGATGTGAAAAATGGGTCCAAGCATTATATGATTAATCTATAACCGTTTTAATTTGTGCTTCTATTAACGGCCAGTATTAGACGGTTGGTCTGGATTTACACGAAAGGTTATCTTCGACGCTGAAGTTATGTATTGTTTGAAAGTATTCTAGTTGAATGCTTATCAACACTTGCAAATAACATATGGTAATACAACCAGATACTAAGTCACCTTGTGGATAATCTAAACCTGCAAGACAGATACTCCAGTGAATCTAGACTCAATATGAAGTTGTACCCTATTATATACAAAGCGAGAGCGAAAGCACACCATGAGAACAAAAGAATTGAGAGAGTAAGGCTATCATACGGCACAGGTAAATTTGAATGTAACGATCAAATGCTCAAACTTTATTGAAATATATATTTCTTTATTGCCCACAAGGGGCTAAACATAGATGGGACAAACAAGGACAGACAAAGGGATTAAGTCGATTACATCGACCCCAGTGCGAAACTGGTACTTTATTTATCGACCACGAAAGGATGAAAGGCTAAATCGACCTCGGCGGAATTTGAACTCAGAACGTAACGACAGACGAAATACCGCTAAGCATTTCGCCCGGCGCGCTAACGTGTCTGCCAGCTCGCCGCCTTATTGAAATAACAAACTTTATTGAAATAACAAATCAACAATTCGATATAATGGAATATTATGATTTGATGAATAGAATAAAAAAAACTATCATAAACTGATGAGATATCAATATTTTGCGAGAACAATCTAGAGTAGGATTATAAAACGAAGAACACTTGGAGGATTATAACAACCCTATGAGGCAAGAGGTGGATAGTGTACGGTGCTTCAATAGTGGTGTGAGATAATGGGTTCTAGCTAGAATCCCAATGTCTTTTTAGGCTGACATTGAGCTTAGGAAGCATATAAGAATAATCATTCAGGAAATGAAATGCAGAAAATATTTAAAGTATATGTTTGGAACGTGTGCGAGGCAGAGCAGTTAATAGAGCAACTAAATAAAAAATCCAATGAGCAGTTATTTATGGTTGAATTGTTACCGTTGTACCCGGTTTTGTTGTGGTAGCTGCATAATTAATGAAATACAGCAACAGTTGGATTAAAAAATAACACAGACAATCACTTGTAGCATCAATGGGTCTCTGGAGGGAGTGGTATTGGTGAAAGAAGCGGAAATCAACACACGTTCTCAAAGGACAATTGATGAAGGCAGTAAATCATAGACAGACAATATGTAATACGCGCGCGCTCACTCACCCGTTCACGTAAGCATACAACCACACGCATATATATTTGAATGTGTCAGTATACATATATATATATATATATATATATATATATATATATATATATGTGTGTGTGTGTGTGTGTGCAATATATGGGTATATATATATGGTATATATATGGGTATATATATTTATATATATATATATATATATATATATATATATATACATATATATATAAATATATATATATACATATATATATATACATATATATTATATTTATATAAATATATATTATATATATATATATATAAATATATATATATATATATATATATAAATATATATATATACATATATATATATACATATATATATATTTATATAAATATATATTATATATATATATTATATATAATATATATATATATTATATATATATATAAATATATATATTATATATATATATATATATATATTTATATTTATATATAAATATATATATATATATATATATATATATATATATACATGTATGTATGTATGTATGTACAAATACGTGAGTAGTTACATTTGGTAGTATTTGTAGACCACACATTTCTCACATGCCTCATCCCTTCATGCCCAAACCTAACTAGGCAAGGGCAGTTATAGGAACAAAGTCGGTATTACAACATCACCAAACGTCAATACAGCCACAATTAGGTGAACAGCAATTGAAAAACATGCATAGTTGAAAATACATACCCTACACCCACGCACGTACACACACACACTATATGCATGCATTACCTCATGTATTCATAAAAAAGTTTGTGGCAATACGATGGGAAATAAAGGAAGCTAATGAAAAATTACAATATGTGCCGAGTTGGAAATTGCGCTTGAACCCTAGCTCTGAACTAACTCGATATCTGTTGCTCGCCTAGCAGCAGAAAATTCAACAAAACCTGTTACTCTGAGTTTCCCGTTGCCGTTCGTCGGACTGCTTTTGCTAGAACGGCCGACGAACGGCAACGGGAAACTCAGAGTAACAGGTTTTGTTGAATTTTCTGCTGCTTTAAATAAAGCATATTACTCTACCACTGGTATTTGAGTACTCTTTTTTCCACCTTGTTTCACATTTATGTGTTTACTCCGGTATATATATATATATATATATATATATATATATATATATATATATATATGAAAAAATAAGTCAAAATAGAAAATGCTAAATTAATTTTATAAACAACATTTCAGTACCGGGTTCAGTCATTTTGAGACCTTTTCAACTGTAACGATTTAATGATTAAATTTTGAAAAACTAAAGGAAATGTTTTTTAAAGGAATATTTGTATCGTGTTCAAATATAAGTGGCATTTTCCTTGTTTCTGCCTTTCTGTTTCTCTTGTTCACACTTGTGGGTTCGAGGTCGTTGTGTATATATATATATATATATGTATGTATGTATGTATGTATGTATGTATGTATGTATGTATGTATGTATGTATGTATGTATATATATATTCGCGTATATGCACATGGGTATGCTTGTATTTATTGTGGATGTACCCTTAGTTCCAGATGAAGGTGTAGGTGTACCTACAGAACATACGGCCTATCTTTATTCACTACTCTATTCTTTTGTTGGGGTGGAGAGTTTGCGAGAGAGTAAATAGATAGATAGATAGATAGATAGATAGATAGATTACAATAGAATAGTTACGATGAAGCATTTGTATGATATTGCATTATGTAAATACAATATATGTCCGAAATCATGCGGGATGAATTACAAAATAAACGAAAGAAAAAATTTAGAACTGTTGGAGCTATTAATTATATTTCAATATTTTTGCGGTTATGGTCCCTTCCTCGTGGTATATGGAGAAGTATAGATACACACATGCATTGATACATACATACACACAAACACACGTATTATATATATATGTATGTATATATATAGAAAGAGAGATATAGATAGATTGATAGGTACGCACACACACACACACACACACACACACACACACACACACACATATATATATGCCTCTATAGTGCTGCTGCCTGGGTCAAGCGGGTGGCTTCTGGAAGACCCTATGTCTGGAAACAGGACTCTGCACCATTCCACACAAGCAGGAGAACCCAGTCATGGCTGTTAGACAATTTCTGCGACTGCATTATCCCTAACATCAGGCCACCTATCACTCCATACTCTAACCCCCTTTGTTATTATGTGTGGGGTACAGTTATGTTAGAGACCAACAAAATTCCCCGTAATATCAAAGATGAACTGAAGCCAAGTATTAGGGCAGCATTCACCCACATAAACAAGAGCGTCCATAAGAGTTTCAGGAGATTCTGAAGTCGTTTGGAGGCTGTGATTGAAGCCAATGGCGATTTTATTGTATAAACTTACTCTAGTATTTCAAGGTATTTTTAATATAATTTTGGTATATATATCTGTTAAAATCAGTGATATTTTCATTTTTAGACGTCAGTTTATTCACCGCACCCTGTATATATATGCTTTCATAAATATCTGTATACATGTATATATATGTGTGTGTGTGTGTGTGTGTGTGTGTGTGTGTGTGTGTGTGTGTGTGTGTGTGTTTGTGTAAGTATATGCTAGTGCAATAAGACAAATCATAGTATATACACATGTATAACACTATGTGAGAAAATAGGAACAAGATCACCACGTGACTTTCTAATATTATTCGAGTGCGATAACAATTGTACCAAAATGACCGCCACTCCCTGCTATGTAATTTAGCATCAATAAACATGCTGCTGTATAACCAATTATTGTTTACCTCCATTGACACCATGCTAAAACGCCCTTCATATTTTTCATAGCTTCTACACATTCACGTCTAAAAACAGAAAATTTTATTCATCAATTTAAAACAATATAGGCGCAGGAGTGGCTGTGTGGTAAGTAGCTTGTCTACCAACCCCATGGTTCCGGGTTCAGTCCCACTGCGTGGCACCTTGGGCAAGTGTCTTCTACTATAGCCTCGGGCCGACCAAAGCATTGTGAGTGGATTTGGTAGACGGAAACTGAAAGAAGCCCGTCGTATATATGTATATATGTATATATGTGTGCGTGTGTGTGTTTATGTGTATGTGTTTGTCCCCTAGCATTGCTTGACAACCGATGCTGGTGTGTTTATGTCCCCGTTACTTGGCGGTTCGGCGAAAGAGACCGATAGAATAAGTACTGGGCTTACAAAAGAATAAGTCCCGGGGTCGAGTTGCTCGATTAAAGGCGGTGCTCCAGCATGGCCGCAGTCAAATGACTGAAACAAGTAAAAGTGTAAAAGAATAAAAAGAGTAATATGTTGTAATTTTAATATGATAATAACATTATGAAATGAAATAGGCTTTTAATTATTTTCAGGTTATTAATAGTCTGTTAGATAATCAATGAATTAATGGGTTCATTCTTCTTGTAAATATAGGAAGGAAAATAGAAAGAATGGAAGAAAAATAAGGAAGAAAAGAAAATAGAGAGAACATGGAGAGAAAAAATAGAGGGAAAAAAGGGAGAAAAAAGGAAGAGGAGAAAATAGAGAGAGGAAAACGTTTTCATATTCTTAGAGTGTGCTTCTTCTGACATTTTTATTTTGCGTGATAAGATGCCCAGGAGATGTTCTGATACCACATAAATAGAGTTCTTTATATGATTATTTTTCTTTATTTCACCGCGTACACATTCAATGTCAAGCATATCTTACAAAAAAGACTGATGCGTGCCTGAGTGGTAAGAAGTTTTCTTCCGTACCACAAGGTTCCGGGCTCAAGCCCACCATGTATTACCTTGGGCATATGTCTTCTAATATAAACCTCGGTTGACCAAAGCCTTCTGAATTGATTTGGGAGATGGAAATCGAGAAAAGCCTATCCTATACATATATATGTGTGTGTGTGTTGCATGTGTTCACGCACGCGCGCGAACACATGCAACAAACAAGATGAGGAGAAATATCCGTCGAATGTAAATAATGTAAATAATGTAGATAAAGTAAATAATGTACACTGTTATTATTGAAAGACTCGTCTGATATGTGGCATTTGGTCAATAAGGGAGTGTGATGTCGCTGCCATCATTTGCGCCTCCTGCCGCGAGGTAGGTTCATCTGAGACTCTCTCTCTCTGTCTGTCTGTCTCTCTCTCTCTCTCTCTCCTCTCTCTCTCTCTCTCTCTCTCTATATATATATATATATATTATATATATATATATATTGTGAGAATTTACGAAAAAATAAAAGACGCAGATGAGTGTGTAAACAACAAACAGGTGTATTAGTTTAACGCTCGGAAAGTGAGAAAGTCTTTTACGTTTCGACCCTACGCTCTTCCACAGAAAGGAAAACTGAAATTAACAGAGAGAAAATAGAAAAGGTTTAGTGACTAGCGATCTATCCTGGCGAATGCAGGACAGAGGGGTCACACAGGAGAGGTTAGGAAGAAGTGGAGATAATAAAGTAATGGTGATCCCAAAACTAAGGTGCGCGTGTGTGTGTATGTGAGAGCGTGCATGTTCGTGTGGAAGGGGGCTGGTAACTTTGACGTGTGCGTGTGTGCATGGGTAGGTGTGTGGATGATGGTGTAGGTGCTGTAGGTGCTGGGAACTGGTCAGAGCTAGTGTGTGCGCTGGTGTTGGTATTGGGAAGTAGTCAGTGCTAGTGTTTGTTCTGATAATCTGTGATTTGAACCGGAAAATGTTCATAATGTTGTGAGGGGCTGCGGTCAAGAGATTGTATCGACAATTTGAAGAACATGCACATCAGTACTTTCTTCTAGGTTTGGATTCGAAAATCAAATGGCACAACGCGCAGACGGAACGCACTAGTGCATGTATGTATAAGCAAGTATCTATCTGTAATAATCATGCTTGATGTGAATATATCTATGTATATTTGTACATATGTGTGTATGTATGTGTGTGTGGTAGTGTGCTTTGTGTACGTATGCATGTGTGTGCATGAAAACGTTCGTGTACTTCTGCAGCCCAAGTTCAAGCACTTTCCAGTCCACGTTCTTCCCTTTATTTATCTGCATATTTTAAGTGTATTTCTATTTTAATACCCTTAAGTGTACTATCGTCTGCTATCGTCTGCTATCCTATCTATTTTGCCAATCATTTATCTATCCATTTGCAATATTTTAGTCTCATGTTTCTCTTATTTTTATATTCGTTTCCCTCTTGATTTTGCTTATATTGTAGATATTTTTATAATCCTGTGTCGTATTTTTTATTGTATTTCACTACTGCGATCACTATCAATAGTATTGCCGTCTTTTATCATTCCTGTTAATACACCTTACTCAGGATATAGGAATATAATGAGCAGCACTAAGAAAAATATATATTCTCAAGAGGACTCTAGAACGAGAATGGACGGCCGTTTATTGCTGTCATCGTTTTCTAAAATATTTTCTTACACTGTGCTAATTTTACGACTACTTTATTCTCAGTGGTCTTAACACAATAACCCAAACAGATAAAACCATGTTATATATATAAGCCATAAAAAATATGAATGGTGAATATATTTATTGAACCACTTAACAACCTTAGGATTACAGCCGTTTGACAGCCTTCTCGTATAGTAACAGTTTATGCTTACATGGTTACATTAATATGCCTGCTCGGCATTATACAAGACTATTAGGCAAGCACAAATCAATGCAAATGAAGAACGTTAAATCATTAAGTTAAATTATCAGAATATATTGGTTACACCAACAGTTCATCTCCAAGTATACGCAAAAGTTTTCGCTTTTCCTGCATATACAATGTTTGTAAGACCGAGACTAGATAAAAGTTTGTCAATAAAAATAAAGACGTGTTGTTTCATATCAAATAAGGCAGTGTTTCTCAAACTATCTAATGTGTCGTACCGTCATTTTTTTTCCAATGTGCCAGGGACCGGTAATATTTCTTAGTAATACTAATTTATACAGGAAATAATATATATAATGAATATAATAAATGTTGACAATTTTTTAATCTTATATTTATTTTGTAACCTATAATGTTTCTTTCTTTTTTGGAAACTCGCCGCGTACTGGCAGCTGATGGCTCGCGAACCGGTACCTGTTCGCAACCAATGCTTTGAGTAGCACTGAATTAAGGTGTTGGTGAGAAATTCAAGGAATTTACAATCCGCAATCTTAAGAAAAATTATGGAAGAATAAAAAGAAAAATTAAAGAATTAATATAAACTTTAAAATAACTTTAAAATATATATAAAATAGAGATTAAAAGTAGAAATTGTTATTAACAATTACACCTAGATCTCAGATATTATTAGATGCTGTGAGCGGTTCCCCTGAAGGAAGAGAGTATTGGTGTTTTAGTGTAGTCTTTCTTCGAAAATGCATCAGCTCAAATTTTCCCTCGTTTAGTTGTATTTTGTTTTTGTCTGCCCATTGACTCACAGCATATAGATCAGACTGGAGTTGACTTCGGGCATCTTCTTCGTTGATGATTTGCTGGAGTTTAGTGTCATCAGCAAATATTTTCCCTTTGTAGTGATTTACAATACTGGGAACGTCGTTTATGCAGATTATAATGAGGAGCGGGCTCAAGACAGTCTCCTGAGGGATACCACTAATGGCATTTGCTGGGCTTGAGTGGACTCCATCGAACACAACATGTGTTCTATTCGCCAAGAAATACTCAATCCAGTGTAGAAGTTTTCCACGGATTCCAATACTTGCCAATATTGAGAGCAAGATATTATGGTCAACCCTGTCGAATGCTTTACTGAAGTCAAGATATATGACATCAAATTTCGAATCTGTTCCCAAGGCTTTAATTATATCCTCAATGTGGTGTAAGAGCTGTGTTAGACAGTCCCTGTCACAGCGAAAGCCATGCTGATTTGCATTTAGGAGTTTGTGGATCTCCAGGAAGCCAACTATCCTTGATCTTACCACTCTTTCAAACACTTTAATGATGTGGGAGGTGAGTGAGATTGGGCGATATTTGACTGCGAGGTACCTGTATCCCTCTTTGAAAACCGGGATGACAGACCAGGATAGCTGTTTCGGTATATAACCTAAGTAAAAGAATTTCTCCAGAGGTTGGTCAGAAGGATTGCAGGGTGGTGTCTATACTACTTCAGGAGACTAGCGGAGAATCTATCAGGGCCTACAGCAGAATAGTATTTGACATCATTTATTGCTGCCATGTTGTCTGAGGCAGTGAAGGTTATGTCTGAGATTTGCTTATATATATATATATATATATATATATATATATATATATATATATATATATGTACACACAGAGGAAGACATACATACATACATACAGACAGACGTCGACAGCCCCACAGGCAGACAGCCACACAGGCAGAGAGAGCGATATTCTGACTGGGATAAAATTACAGCTTTGTCAATGAAGCAATATAAAACGAATTTCCAATTAACAGGCCTGTCGGCATTTTGATCTAAAGTCTCTTCATTTCCAAGTTATAAAGTAATAACAAATGATAAATGTATAATCATCTTAGGAAAATATGTGATTTTTTTCCCTTGGTAGCTTGGAAATCTCTGAATAGCAATTAATAGCAACGCATACGTTAGAAGTACATTTCACTGAGATACGCTTAAAAAATGATGTAGTAAGAAATCCATCAAAATTCATAATTTTTGCTTTATATTAATATAAAGGCTTCTTCACATCTAATGTTGTTGTTCTAAACGAAGTTTTGAATGATTAATATTTCTTGTCTACTCATTATCACTTATAATTATATTAAATTCTATCAAGGGAAGGGAAATTTACTCGCCCCACAAAGTATCTGATTGACAATAACATTTAGAATAAGTTATGCATGAACGACTTTTTAAAGACGAAAATGTCGGAAAACACATTAGTATTTCAGTTTTAGCAATAAAAATATTAGGTCCACTGGGCATATTTTCAGCTGTTGTAAGTAGATACTATTTTCTCATTCTTTAAGAATATAAACCGAATGTAGCTTTCAATCGTATACAAGGTGAATTCCAGAAGTTTTGAATCTGTACAGGAGAGATATTTATTAATTTCAAAAGATCACAGACTGTCTCTTCGTGAAGACTCCATGGAAGTCTTCCAAAATGAAGGTGTCCACGACCCTTGTTACAGTCTCCTTCATCTTCTCAATATGTTCAAAACGTCAGGGTGTCACATGGAGCAAGATCTGGACTGTAGGGAGACCGAGGGACAATTGTGATGTGCGTCTCTGTCACGTAGTTGGTTCCCTGGATGGTTTGGGAACTGATACATTGTCCTGGTGTAGGCGCCACCGACTCGAATGGAAGTGCTCTAGCTTTTTGTGACTAAATCTCTTCTGAAACTCCCTCAAAGCCCCAAGAAAGTACTCTTTGTTGACTGTCTGGCCAGCAGGAATCCCGTGGTTATAGATGCTATCCTTACATCTAAGGATCATTATGAGCTTTCCGGTGACTTGTGCATCATACTGGTTTCAATGTGCTGAGGTTTACGAAAGTAAGATGATATCGATTTTTTAAGTATTAGTAAAGTAACTGTAATGAAATGGATTGAAATTTCCCCGCTGATACCCTTTATAATGCTACATTACCAAAGAAATGTACTGTGCGATTTGAAGCCATTATTGAAAAATAAAGTGATATTTTTACAACAGATAACTGACCGTTTTTCGCCAAGTTTGAAAGCTAAAGTATTAATTATTTTATGAATTAATATATTCGTTGAGGCACATGGCCTAGTGGTTAGAGCAGCGAACTTGCGATCGTAGGTTCGAATCTCAGACCGGGCAATGTGTGTGTTTATGAGCGAAACACCTAAGCTCCACGCGGGTCTGGCAGACGGTAATGGCGAACTACTATTGACACTTCCGCCACGACTTTCTCTCATTCTTTCCTCGTGCATCTGGCAGCTCACTGGCGTCCCGTCCAGGTGGGGGAACCTATACGCCATTGAAATCGAGAAACCGGCCCTTATGACCCAGGTATGGCTAGAGAAGGAACAAACAACAATTTAATCATTCAGTAATTTCGTTTTATTACGAAAAGTTAAACAAAACTTTTCCCGTGTCTCTGGCAGTAAATAAGGGCAACTTAGCAGCTGCATTGTATAGCTTTTACAGAAGATTAGATCCATCACCCGAGTAAAACGAGGAGGCGAAATTTCGAAGTCCAAACCAATGGAGTTTTGCGTGGTCTTCATCCGCTTAATTTCACTCATTAGGTTTCTCTATATATTGATGGTAAAAGGCACTTTCCTAATATTCTCCAAACTAATATCGGAACCAGAAGCCTGTAAAGGGAACATTTTAATTACAGGTCCATACATAGACTGCAGTTTAGATTAGCTATTTCAATCTTTTTTCGGTACAATTGGTCATACCAACTTCAGAAAAACAACAATTATTTTATCGCTTACGCCAAGATGGAAATTTAAATCTATCAGATTTTTAGCTCATGCCCTACA
>NC_042997.1:27035895-27113395 GCF_006345805.1 Octopus sinensis
ACACTTTCTCAGTCCGAACTCCATTCTGAGAACAGCACTGAAGGTATACACTGTATCAATGAGGGAACTAACTTGGGCTTCATCTTTACCATAAAGTTCGAGGTCATCCATGAATAACAAATGGTAGACTTTTTGTTGGCGGTTTTTGAAAACATACCCAGCTTTTGCTTTCCCCAGAATCAGTGTCAGTGATATCAAGTAGAGTACAAAGATCAGTGGATACAAGCAGTCCCCTTAGAAGATGCCTCTCCTAATTTCGTCCGGCGTACTAACGATTGTGCCAGCTCGCTGCCCTATAAATTCTTATTAATATGATAACGTTTCCAAAGATGGCACACAAGCAGAATCATAAGATTATCGGAAAATACTTTCCAGTGTTTCTTTTGGTTCTAAGTTCAAATCCTATTCAGGATTTTTTCCATACCTCGGGATATGACAAAATAAAATACCACAGTCCATTTCGAAAATTGCTGTCCTTGAACAATATCTTTATCTTTTCATTTATTATAGGCAAAGTTTGCTGCACCAGCATGTATACCTACGTTAGGTATAGTTTCCCCCGGGCGTAAATGATCAGTGTTTTAATTCATTTATTTATTTATTTATTTAGAAGGTGCCTTTTGTAAGTCGCAGTATTAGAGTGTGTGATGATGACATATAATATATGTTGCGAGAGATGTAATAAAACAAGGGAGGTGGGTAGTTGTGTGGAACAGGTGCTACATGATGTAACTGTACACTGATGCGCTGTATGTGGTGTGGTGCGGTGTGATTTAGTGTGATGACTTGCACACTACGTGGATGATCTTAGCATGGTTAATTTTGAACTGGGTGCTAATTTGTAAAATGTTACCCTTTAACTTGTTTCAGTCATTTGACTGTGACAATACTGGATCACCACCTTTAATAGAGCAAATCGACCCTAGAACTTATTCTTTGTAAGCTTAGTACTTATTCTATCGGTCTCTTTTGCCGAACCGCTATGTTACGGGGACATAAACACACCAGCATCAGTTTTCAAGCGATGTTTGGGAGACGAACACAGACACAAACATATACACATACACATACATATATATACATAAATACGACGGGCTTCTTTCAGTTTCCGTCTACCAAATCCACTCACAAGGCTTTGATCGGCCCGAGCCTATAGTAGAAGACACTTGCCCAAGGTACCACGCAGTGGGACTGAACCCGGAACCATGTGGTTGGTAAGCAAACTACTTACAACACAGCCACTCCTACATCTATAGTTCAGAGTTTTTTTAATCTATATGCAGCTTCATCTTTTCCACTGTAACGATTATAAACGATATTATTTTACTCTCTGAGCGATTGATAAGATTAAAGGAAAAAGTAAGTCAATGGAGAAAAGAGTTGCAATCCAGCTGGAACGTGTGTCTTACGTTACTGCATGACCGAAATACGAAAATCTTCATATTACTCAGCAAACGATCTACCTTCACAAAATAATATGTTCAAAAAGAGCAATCAATATCGTTTTACTGAGTAAAATGGCGAGCAGGCAGAATTGCTAGTACGTCGGCCAAAATGCTTAGCATTATTTCATCGTCCGTGTTTTCGCTCAGAATTCGAATTTCACTTAGGTCGACCTTGCTTTCTCTCCTTGCACGGTCAATAAAATAAGTACCATTTGAGCACTGGTTTGATGTATTCTAATTGACACCCCGCTCGAAATTACTGGCCTTCTCCCAAAATTTGAAGTCAATATCATTTTACTCACTAAAGATTGATCACTCCAAATCCCTACATCTCAAATGTGGTTCAATCACGAATGATCTTATCATTTTCAGTCCATCTCTGCACCGAGGATACCACCGCTATTTCCTCTACACTGACAGAATTACCGAAAATCTATTTTACTGCGATCTGCAGCTGAAGACTGATAAATGCAAATATTTTGACTGCGGTCATTCCTCTAAATTATCAGATACATTCCTCAACTATGATATCCCGGCGCTTATTCTATGCTGCACCCGAAGACCTTTAATGTCGTATCTGCCTATCGTAATATGTATAAATACAGTGTACATTTAAACACATAGAGGTAGCCATCATAGGACTATCTACATGCTAGAGAGAACAGTTAAATTCCGAACCACTATTAGAGATAAAAATATAAACATTTACCATCCAACTCCTGGACTTTTTTAACGAATAAAATGATTTGCTAGGCGAAGCCTTCTTCAGCAGGCACACCTTAGATTAAATATATATACACGAGGCAATCCAGTACATGTCCCGTGCTTATACGTTCTAATTTTTCAAATGTACCGCACTAGCGCAGCTCCCTGTCGGCAGTAAATAACTATGACGGTTTTTTCATTTCGAAAATTATCTAAAAAAATTATCAATAATTAATATTATCAAAGGGTAATCGGAAATATTAGAAATGTCCATTACCAGTGGCCCAGCGTGTAAACATTTAGTTAATAGACTATATGTTATATAAATACAGTGTACATTTAAACACATAAGAGGTAGCCACCATAGAACTACCTACACGCTAGAGAGAAAAGTTAAATTCCGAATCACTATTAGAGATAAAAATCGAATGAAATGAAAAATAAACACATTTACCATCTACCTCTTTAGCGTGTAGGTAGTCCTATGATGGCTACCTCTTATGTGTTTAAGTTTACACTGCATTTGTATGAATAATATATAGTCTATTGACTAAATGTTTACACGCTAGGCCACTGGTAATGGAAAATTCTAATATTTCCAATTACCCTTTGATAATATTAATTATCTTAATAGGTATCAAAGAAAACACAAAGCGTAGATCGCTTTTTGTCGCTTTCGGTGAGTATTCCCGTTGTTCAATCAACTGGAATATTTCCTACCTATTGTGTAAAAGTGGGAATGACTGAGTGTTCTACGAACATGTGTACTCTTCACGTGATCCTTTGGCAGAATCAGCATGACATGCAGTGACAAGATTGGCTATTTAACTTATAGCCACAGCTCCTATAATGGTCTCTACCCAAATTTTATTACAAAGTATTGGGAAATTTCATATCATGATAGAAGCCACTGACCAAAATAGCAGGTCTCGGGACATCAGATTGTAACACGAATATATCTATATGTTGACACCGGCAATATATATGTATCTGATAGGTATTTTAAACAGCCACTCTGAACTATGTCATAGCGTCACGGATAAACCTCAGAGTAAGATTATATGGACCATGCAGTCTCTAATCTGCAATTATGTCTTATTATGTCCATCGAAAGATATTACAACGAAGATCGAACCACTCCCTATTCTTCTGAAACTTGCACATTTATTACTGAAACCTGCAAGTACATGCCCACACCCACTCGCACACGCATACATACATACACACACACATAGAAATATACATACACATACGCACACACACACACACATCTACGTAGCCATTACTGTTCCCCACCCCTTAAGTTTCTGCGCTAAAGGAGAGAAGATGCTCAAATAAAAGAACCGATAAACTTCGGATATTACGAATTTAATGAAAGTGCGTCGCGCTATGATTTCAAATTCTTTAGAGATTAGTGTTATGTTTGACCACTTTCGGACCCACTACATTAAATATCAACTAAATGATGAGCATGGAGTAATGATCTTTACCGCCCTTCTAATATTGTGTATCCTAGTGTCTACGTTAGATATCTTAGAAATGTTATATCGGGGCAGTAAGTTGATTAAAACTGCAATAGCGCCGTATTAAATGCTTTCCACGATTAACATTCAACCTTCTATGTCATGTTTTTAGACCCAACCAATGTGGATATAATAGATACTAAGCGTGTGGCAAGTATATTTAAGTTAAGAGCGCTCTTTCACTTTTGACATTAAACTACTATATTTCTGCTAGTAATAATCACGCTTCAGTTAACCCACATTGGCTTCGGCAACTCCAATATAAGAAATCATTATCGTAGCTCTTTATGTGTCTAAAATAAATAATAATTTATGTTCACTGAAGCTGTAAAATACTAGACTTTTGTTACGGTAGTTAATAGTGTTTGAAGATTACTGGATGTCAGGAATATGAGAATCATCGCTATAAATATTGGAAAACTCATGAAAAGGCGACCGAGATAAGTTGTTTCTTCAACTTATGTAATACCGCATTGCAAGGAGCATATTTCTTATCAGTATTTGAGTACAAAGGCTATTGTAGTGAAAGGTTTGCATCGACACGTATGAACACACGACACTGGATCTTTATAATTTGAACAGTGTCTGTTGACGTAAGGACATTATAGTATAAAAATAAATTTCACTGCGTAATCAATGCTTTAGTCGTTAATATTGTGTCTGTTGACGTAAGGACGTTATAGTCTGAATATAAATTTCACTGCGTAATCAATGTATTGGTGGTTAATATGGTGAAGAAAAAAAGTTAGCTGCGTGGTTTTATATGAAAGTCTACCTTAGGCGTATTCAATATTGATTTAATCATTGACACTAACAAATGTCTGGAATTTTAGTTCGCTTACTTGTTTAAAAGAGTCCACTTAATGTTTGTATCCACCAACGTCTTATCATCATTTGATCCAGGAAAAGAATTTTTTTTTTAAATAGTTCAGTCCACTTTTATGTACATAGATAAGAGTAATTTGAGAATTCAGGTCCACCAATATTCGTAAAAAGAACAAGAGGATACATGATATAAGAGATGATATATGACATATAAGTCATGAATAAACTTCAACATTCAGAAAAGTTTCTGTGCCATGAAAATTTTTCAGTCTGAAGTTATAAGTAGGTCTATCAAAAGACTTTCTGAGAAAAAAAAGTCTTTCGATAGACTTTGATGCCATGAAAAAAATTTCACAACCTCAAGAGGAGAAAAGTCTAGCAGTCGATGGAAAATGAGGTGAATCTGATCAGTGCATTGTATACACGAGTACATGCCAAAGTATTGCATTAATACCTATTTCTTTATTACCCACAAGGGGCTAAACACAGAGGGGACAAACAAGGACAGACATAGGTATTAAGTCGATTACATCGACCCCAGTGCTTAACTGGTACTTAATTTATCGACCCCGAAAGGATGAAAGGCAAAGTCGACCTCGGCGGAATTTGAACTCACAACGTAACGCAGACGAAATACCGCTAAGCATTTCGCCCGGCGTGCTAACGTTTCTGCCAGCTCGCCGCCTTTAAATACTTGCATTAATACCAGTTAATGAAATATAACTGATATTTCTAAAATCACAGATGATAGTGGAGGAAAAACTGTGTATTAAAGATTTCATTTCTTACTTAAAGTAATATATGAAATTGCCTTAGAAATTACGTTAAAGTAAGATTATCTGCTTCATTATTACGTTCGTAAAGAACAAGCAAACATATTTGGTAAGTATTGAATAAAGCTTAGTCAATAGTTTTAGGGTTTTATGCTAAAGAAATCAGCTGTTAGTCATATCTATACAAAAGTTTACAGTTTGTGGCTGCATGCAAAACAACACGGTGATGTCCGAAAGTGATGGCAATAAAGAAAGAATGGATCATCACTCATATGTTACCTTCAGGATCGAAGAGCGCTCTCAATAACATATGTTTCACAATGAAGCCCGAAGAACCAGGTAGTGGTAGAGTAGCAGTGCAATAGATTAGAACTACTACGCAAAAATATGTAGTTCAACGAACGGAATATCGTCCAATGTTTTTGTACAAGAAAGTAGTAAGTCTGAATTAGCGATAGTAGAGATTTACCAAAGATACCACTCGTGTTTATTTTACCCTATCGACCTGGGCAAATAATGTTTTGTACTTAACAAAAGAAATAATATTTGTATAAATTTCTTCAAATATTTTGCATCTCATGTCTTATAGTACCTGGTGTCGCTACTGCACATACTTCGGCCATTAGTGTTATTACTCTCACCTACACACTTAAACTGTAATCAAACAAATGATGATTGATTTCGAATGCCAGGAATTTCGGGGTGAAGGACTTAGTCGATTACATCGACCCTAGTATTCAACGGTACTTATTTGATAAATCCTGAAAGGATGAAAGGCAAGGTCGACCTCAGTATAATTTGAACGTAGATCGTAAAGACAGACGAAATGCTGCTAAGCATTTTTCTAGCGATTCTCGGCGCCTTTGAAAGGCAAGGAATACTAAAACTTTTAATGTTGTACGTAATATATTTATTATCTGATTGTGATAAAGGATAAATAATTAAACTGCTGAAATAAAACCTGATAATGTTAAGTGGAAGAAATAAATTATGTGAGCAGTTTAGTTATACTTGCCAATAATTTGTCTTCACTACAGAGACAACATTAGTCAGTAGTAAACTGATTAATATAAATGGAAGTCATAGATTAATAGAGCCTGTGTTCGATAAATTATAAATGACAAGAGAATCCATTTTCTTTACTTGTTAAAATTCATTTCTATAGTTATCCGTGTTAAAAATGATTATGTCTGGATTTTATTAATCTTTCACCCATTGTCAATAGGTATTTATAAACTAACCAGAAAGTGAAATATTCTTACTTTTAACTATATTTTGTCGGGGTGTAGCAGAATCTTTATTGTGTCGAATAGATCCTTCGATATCTATTTAAATTTCGAGTTCAAACCTCGTCAGGCTACTTTTCATTCATCACAGACTTACTCTGTAAATTGCCTTTCAAACACTGTTCTAGCGGATGCATATGGTCTAGTGTTTAGTCTGCTGTCATGTTCCTCACACTGATAGTTTAATTTCTTAACCGCTCGATGCATTATATCATATCTTTATCAAAACACTGTGTTCACTTCTTATTTCCTTTAGTGTAACTGACATGTCATACTAAAGCATCGTCCCTTTTCGATGTCTTTCGATACACATATCTTTCTCATGGTTTTCGACTGGCAAAATTTTATATGATGTGTAAAGAGCATCAGTCTCAGAAGCAACTCAGTGCTCATGTACGATTTGTACGCGTCTCCATCTTCCAATTTTTATTTTTTTTACCAGAAGAAAAAAGTGCCTTATTATCTATTACTAGGCACCGAGCCTCATGTTTCTTTTATGGATACCGAAAGGCTGAATGGCAAAATTAGGACTGGTAGAATTTGAAATCCGAATACAAAGAGTTTGAACAAACCTCGGTATGTGTTCTGTCATACGCTTTAACAATATCACGAATCCACTGCCTTTTAAACGAATAAAGTACTAGCTAAGAATTCTTTTCAAACAGTTACGTATTGATAAACCATCTTGTATCTGAAAGTGGAATAATTTTCAAAGGTTCCTCAACATTGCTTAGTAATGTCTATATATTTCCAAAGCGTTTATCTCTAGAAACATTTCTAGGTTTCTTTTAACAGATATCAAAGTTACAAGGTAATACTGCAGCAACACGAAAACAGCTTATAAAGAAACGGTGACATATCATTATATGAGAATCAATTGTGGATTATCAATCTGTTTGAAGCTCCGTTTGAAGCAATAGCAAAACAAATTCTAATATTTTTCACACGATGCAAAACTTCATCAATAGTTTTTGTATCAGGAATTAACTACAAATATACTACCAGAAGCGCGTTTTGGGGGTTATTGTGGTATCTGTCATAAAGACAAATATAGTTGCTTTTGACAAACAATATTAGCCGACCCGTCCAAAATCAAAGAACAATTATATTTTCATTTGTTCTATCGGATAGATGAAGCAATAAAAGTTTTCATAAGTTACATGCATGTTCATCTAAGCTGATGATTTTTTTTTTCATTAATACAGTATCTTAAATAATTAGCGCAACGAAATTTTCCTTGACCGGCTACTGATGCTGTTAAATATTATTCAAAGGTTTCTAATACCCTGAAAGAAAAATTCAGCTTTGGTATTTTTTCAAAAAATATTTGTTTCGCTGAAGAAGCATGTTTTGTTATGCGATCATATTGCTACAAGGCTTTATTACTGTCACCTAGTTTGGAAATAATGAATCCCTTAGGTAGGATTCTTTAAATATTCGATGATTCTTTATCACTTGTACTGGTTTGTAAAGGAGTATTGGGAATAATCGTGAATCATTTATTAAAACTTAGATAGTTCAATTTTCTGCCACGTGGGCTGCTGTCAATATTTTCCAGTTCACATTATAACAATAGGACTTATCTTCAATTGTCATTTCATATGGTAGAAATAGAATCTAAATAACCTACCGTTCACAACCTACTGTCTTAAATAAAAAGAGATATAATGAACAATTTAGATCAATTTAGATCTTTTGGATAGCGTATTAGCACTTCTAGACTTTCATTAATAAAACCCTGTTGCACTAAATGTGCTACCAATAGTGGCTGATCGTCAGTTTTTCTTCGAATTTTGTTTCAATCATTCTATAATGTATGTGAATGTCATTACGGAGCATTAATTATTTATGATACTGAAAATTGTTTCAGTTTAACACTAACTTCAAACATTAAAATTTTACATATAAAAATATTAACGATCACATATGATAATTAAATGAAGATTGTTTTTACTTTGATAACATAATTTGTGGCATCGTGGCAGATATTATATGATATAATGTGCAATAAATGATCAATAATGTAAGAATTTTCAATATAATTAAAAGATTGTAAAACTGAATGTCTCTAGTTCTTCCCAGTTTATGCATTAGTATTATGAACTGCATTGGTACACCAAATCATTTAATTCTACAGAAAGTATTGTACATCTGTGATTTAGCGTAATATGAATCAAAGTATTTAGTAATATAGTATAGTAGATTTCGATAATTCTATGGTTAAAATTTAAACACTTAGCAAAAGTATTATTAATGTTGGTTCTCAAATAAGGACGGCGAGCTGGCAGAATTGTTAGCTCGAAGGGAAGCTGAACAACGATGGCATTGGAATATTGTTTGAGGTTCGAAAACAATGAAAGTACTGTAGATTTATAACTGCACTGCAATTCCTGTAGTACTAGCTTGAACCAAGCAGGAAGTTACCGAAGCTAGATGGATGATAATACCACACCACCCACAGCCTCGGTAATGGCATGATCAAAGTATATCTAACAATAACGGGATGGGTTTTATCAATCAACATAACACAGAATTGCTGGAGGTTCAGGGCAAAGTGTAAAACGGAATATGGAGCACATGGAACTTGTGGGACAGAAAAAATCATACTAAACCAAGCTTCTTATTGATAAAACTGACATATAGTACCCAATAAATAGGAGTACGGAAAAAGCGATGGTCTGATACTTCTAAAGAATTGACTGAGGTGGAACGAAAATTCGAACTCTCTACTACATGAGGAATGTAGTGCAGATTTCATCATAATTGATGAACGACGGAAAGAAATTCCTCAGTCTATCACCAGCTTCCCTAGATTTGCATTTACAGCTGTTCCTTTATCAGCAACAAGTTCTTTTGCATTGTAAATATTTCACCTTTGCAACTGAAAGATTGTACATGTGTATGGCAACCACCTGCTATGTATCTCAAATGCTTGAATTGGAAAGAATACCCCCCTGAAGTGGATAGAATGATTCTTTTATATACGACATAAAAAATGAAATATGGTAAGATCACCAAAAGCAAAAAAAAAAAAGAATATACGGGGGAGTACCCAAAAGTAACCGGAAACGTTCTCCGTGGGACAAGCCCGTTGTAGTTCAGGCTTCCGCCGCTACCTACACGCCACTTGATGCGACCCTCAGGCATCAGTCTACCAACCGGTGTTGGTTGGTGGGTTCACACTGCTACGTGGTGTGTCTTTGTTTTGAAGTGGTTCTCCCATGTTCGTCGATTTTTACGTTGGCTGAATCGAAAGAACAGCGTGCTTCCGTGAAATTCTGCTATCTGCGAAGGAAAACGGCAGACCAAACAATTGTCATGCTTCAAACAGCTTACAAGGATGCTGCCATGAGCAAAACAAGTTTACGAGTGACTTTTACGCTTTAGGAATGGTCACTTGTCACTTGAATACCAACGTCGTTCAGGGCTACTGTCTACATTCCGAATGAATGAAAACATCACGAAGATTCATGAATTAATCTTGGAGGACCGTCACCGAACAATTGAAGAATTTTTGATACGACTGGTGAGTCTTGGAGCTCCTGCCAACGACTTTCGAGCGAGGAATTGCGAATGAAAAGAGTTCCAGTAAAATGTGTGCCTCGCTTGCTTACGGAAGATCAAAAGCAGTCACGACTGAATAGGTGTTGTGAACTGAAAGAACTGTTGGAAGTTGAACCGGACCTTTTTCTGAAGGTCATCACTGGTGACGAAATCTGCCGATATGAAATTTGTACATGCAGAAGAGGTGAACGAAAAAGAACGACGGATGCGTTAAAAGATATCACACGCAGGAATTCCAGCACTTCTTCGAATAGTGGAAAATGCGCCTGGAACTATGCATTGTTTCAAATGGGGAAAACTTTGAAGGCGATAAAAGCGTAAACATGTAAAACTAAGTGAATAAAATAATATTGCAAAATTCCGTTATTTTTTTTACACCTTCGCGTAAAATCGCTTTTGCCCGTGGATAGAATTCTAGCTTCTCCACACCCATTTAATAAAAATTCTTAGTGATCTTCAAAAAAAAAAAAAAGATTACGATGATAGGGACTTCGCTTTTCAACATGATACAATGCATGATAGGTAGCAGTTCTGTGATTATTTATTTCAAGCATTATTATCATTTCTAGTGAAAAATTTTTAAAATTTTCATCGGTTTATCCGTGTTTTAATATAGGTCTCCTAACGACAATGTAAACTTCATATGATGAAGATGTCCTTGGCCTGAAGAGTAGTATGCAGTATATATTTCACTTGGTTAATTACTACTTCCGAGGTTCCGCTCACTATAAAACACATGTAGCCCGGATTTTATCTACGTCATTCCTTATATATAGAAATCCATTTTCGGATTTATATATATATATATATATATATATATCACATGATCACATGACCGACCAGTCCATCAAATGTTGTTACACATCGCTGGTCACAATGCGTTCGCATTGTTTTTTAGCCTTCGAATGACGCCACCCCGCTGGCTAAGTGAGCAGGCCAACAGAAGAAAGTGTGGGAGAAAGAGTGGTGAAAGAGTACAGCAGGGATCACCACCCCCTGCCGGAGCCTCGTGGAGCTTTTAGATGTTTTCGCTCAATAAACACTAACAACGCCCGGTCTGGGAATCGAAACCGCGATCCTACGACCGCGAGTCCGCTGCCCTACCCACTGGGCCAGTGCGCCTCCACCATATATATATATATATGTGTGTGTGTGTGTGTGTGTGTGGTGTGTGTGTGTGTGTGTGTGTGTTTGTGTGTGTCTGTGTTTGTGTGTGAGTGTGTTTGTGTGTGTTTGGGCGTATGTGTATACGTATGTATGTATGTATACACACACACACACACACATATATATATAATCAAAAAATAACAAGATGTCAGGTATTAAGCAATGCTACCGTTTCTTCGTTTAATCGAGCAATGCAAGCATGACACCAATTTAAATAAAGTGCCATCTTCAGTTGCAAAAAATATGGATTCTCAACGCGTAAGATATATTAATAGTGCAACAGCGGCAACATGGAATTCTTTCATCCTCTAGCTCTGATAAAATATTTGAGAAAAGTTATACTAATAGGCGCAAGAGTGTCTGCGTGGTAAGTTGTTTGCTTACCAACCACATGGTGATGGGTTCAGTCCCACTGTGGGGCAACTTGGGCAAGTGCCTTCAACTATAGCCTCGGGTCGACCAAAGCCTTGTGAGTGGATTTGGTAGACGGAAACTCAAAGAAGCCCGTCGTATATATGTATGCGCGTGTGTGTGTGTATGTGTGTTCCTCTTTGTGTTTGTGTGTGTGTGTGTTTGTCCTCCCAACATCGCTTGTCAACCGATACCAGTGTGTTTATGTCCCTGTAACTTAGCGGTTTGGCAAGAGAAACCGATATGATAAGTATTAGGTTTATAAAGAGCAAGTCCTGGGGTCGATTTGCTCGACTAAAGTCGGTGTTGCAGCATGGCTGCAGTCAAATGACAGGGACAAATAAAAGAATAAGATATCTTGTCTGTTGAAAATTCATATTTTTGCGACTGAAGATGGCACTATATTTAAATTGATGTAATGCTTGCATTGTTCTATGAAACGGAGCCGCCTGAAACGGTCACATTGAATTAATCCCTGATATCATTTTACTTCATTTTATTCACCTTACCTTGAACTTTGCAGATAATACCGGGCTGAGTTGATGCCTCAATTTAAGTACCTAATTCATATGAATATTAATTATGTATATATATATATATATATATATATATATATATACTGCTAAATTTGTTGAGTTTATAAACTATTTGGCTGCTTGTTCCTCTGGAGACTATCAGAATGATGTAAGACGCTTCTGATGACAATCCAATAATGTTCGAAAATCGATTAAGGTTGTTCATAATTTCTTTCAGTCTGCAGAGAAAGGGTTAAAATTTGCTCTGTTTATAATTATACCATATATTACATATATATTTATACGCATACACGAATGTATATATATATGTGTGTGTGTGTGTACGTAATATACGTACTCTGTTATACTCTTGATACTCTGTGGACTAAGATCTACTTTGAGAGCCGCTGGTATTCATATAGTGTTAAGCACTTTAAGTATGCAAATTAGAGATTCCTTCATGGATTAACTGCTACATTCGTTTAGTATATAAACAGTTTGGCTGTTTGTTTCTCTGAAGGCCATCAGAATGATGTAGACGCTTCTGATGAAAACCGAATAAAGTTCGAAAATCGATTAATGTCGTACATCATTTTATTTTTTCAGTCTGCGGAGAAAATGTCTAAAATTTGCTCCGTTTATAATTACACCATATGTTACATATATATACACATACACGAATATATATATATATATATATATATATATATATATATATATATATATATATATATACTTTATTTAAAGCAGCAGAAAATTCAACAAAACCTGTTATTCTGAGTTTCCCGTTGCCGTTCATCGAACAGTTTTTGCTAGAATAGAACCGATATGTCAATTCTATCCAGACTAGTATAAACGCTACACCTTTAAAAATGGACTTGTTTGATTGGTCCTTTACAAATAACGAGCGATAAACAAAAATGAGCTCAAAATATATATGTTTATATATTTATATATATATATATATAATATATATATATATATATATATATATATATATATATATATATATATAATATATATATATATAATATATATATATATAATATATATATATATATATATGTATATATAAATTATAAAATTCGAGGAAAAACCTTACATTGAATAAAATACATATTGACATTAATAAAGGAAAATAAGTAATATATGGAAATTGAAATTAAAATGTTAAAATGCCTTAAAATATTACACGGCCGTACATATTCATATTAAACTATACATATATACATCAACATACACAGATAGATTCGTGAAGACCACATACATATACAGACGTATAAATATAAAGCTAAAATATACACACAAATGCATGTACACATATGCATACGCAATCTAGTTCGCACGCAAAACCACTGTATCTATAAAGACTACAAGCTAAAATCCCCATCCATGATTTTAGCTTATAGTCTTATGTGGAGGCGCGTGGCTTAGTGGTTAGGGTGTCAGCATCATAATCGTAAGACTGTGGTTTCGATCCTTGGATCGGTCTACGCGTTGTGTTCTTGAGCAAAACACTTCACTTCACGTTACTCCACTCCCTCCACTCAGCTGGTAAAAATGAATAACGCTGCGATGGACTGGCGTCCCGTCCAGCTGGGAAGCACATATGCTATAGAAACCAAGAAACCGGGCCCATGAGCCTGGCTAGGCTTTAAAAGGGCGCATTTATTTTTTAATATACAAACGTACGTGTATGTATATATGTATGTATATATATATATATATATAATATATATATATATATATATATATATACATACATATATACATACACGTACGTTTGTATATTAAAAAATAAATGCGCCCTTTTAAAGCCTAGCCAGGATCATGGGCGCGGTTTCCTGGTTTCTATGGCGTATGTGCTCCCCAGCTGGACGGGACGCCAGTCCATCGCAGCGTTATTCAATGGACTCCTTATTCAATCCGAATTAGGGACTTTGCAGCCTTTGAAACATATGTAGAAAATAATGAAAAGGAATTTTGTTAAATCTTCGTTCAGCTCCATTTCTTCCTACACTAGATATATATATATATATATATATATATATATATATATATATATGCGTGTGTGTGTATGTATACGTATATAAACGCATGTATATATGGTCACCAAATTGCAATCACATTACAGCCACACGTACATTTATGCAAAAGCTTATCTAAGTATACTTGCTATTGTTTATTGACCTATATCATGTAATGATACATGCCATAATTTAAGTTCAGTTGAATAATGAATTCAGTTTAACTAAACACTGTGTGTGTGCGTGTGTGTGTATGTGTGTGTGAGACGTTTACACGCTAACACATACACACATACACGCAAATATATATACACTACTTACGCAAATATCCAATCGCAATTAAACATATCCAGAGAATTTTTTGTACTCTATATAAGGATGAACATGGCAGAGAGAAATAAACAGACGGATAGAAACGCAATGTGGCATAAATACTAAAATCAGAATATACAATATGGCTGTTTCACGCAATACAAAAATATACTGATAAATATAATGCATTAATGCCATTAGATGCTAATGTTAAACTTAACACTACAGCTAATATTTCATGGTATTCCGTGCTTAGCGGATACACGCTTTAGATTTTGATACTATCTGTTGAAAGCTGAGGGATATTTTTATAGCCGATGATATGTATATTTGTGTGCGTATCAATTTCTATGTATGTATGTACGTGCGATAGTGATATGTAAGTGTGTATGTGCTTGTATGTTTCTGTTTGTGTGTAAATCTGTATATGTGTATATGTGTATGTCATGGTGTGCAATTTGTTTAGAGTTTCGCTAAATACTGATAATTATCTTGTTCTCTTCCCATAGATTATCAATCCTGCGATAATGGTATCACTTGATTATATGCGGCAAGTAATAATCAAACGTACACATGCACGCACTTAAATACTCATATATACACAAGAGAGATTCAAACACATACACACATGCTCACAGACACAGACACGAGAAATAACGCTGAGAACAGATACACAAACGTAACCATCTATAGACCACATGTATTACCATGTATTAAATACTCATGTTTGCATATATTATTACTATAGCTTGTCTGCCTGATCAAAGCCTAAATAATTATGTCCCCCTGTGCCTCATTGATAACGCTATTTCCCAGCATTAAATTCCCAACAGGGTTTTTCTGTAACTACATACATGATAGGCTTCGCATGGTTACAACTGGAATTTGTTTCTGAGAAGCAAGAGATCTCGGCGGATTCAACCAGGCAAAATGTTTCGATAGCGTGATAAGACATTCACGCCTGTGTGAGTTCGCGCGTTGTTTCTAAATTCATTTCCCGACATATTAATTGCGTTCAAGTGGTTTCTTACTGATATATTTTGAACCTTTACAGCTTCATTTGCATTTAATTGACTTTGTTACAAAACTGATGTTCATATGTATACATACTTATGTCTATGTCTGTGTGGAGGCGCAATGGCCCAGTGGTTAGGGCAGCGGACTCGCGGTTTCGATTCCTAGACCGGGCGTTGTGAGTGTTTATTGAGCGAAAACACCTAAAGCTCCACGAGGCTCCGGCAGGGATGGTGGTGATCCCTGCTGTACTCTTTCACCACAACTTTCTCTTACTCTTACTTCCTGTTTCTGTTGTACCTGTATTTCAAAGGGCCGGCCTTGTCACTCTCTGTGTCACGCTGAATATCCCCGAGAACTACGTTAAGGGTACACGTGTCTGTGGAGTGCTCATCCACTTACACGTTAATTTCACGAGCAGGCTGTTCCGTTGATCGGATCAACCGGAACCCTCATCGTCGTAACCGACGGAGTGCTTCCTATGTCTGTATGCGCGTCTGTGTGTATGTGTGTGTGCTAGAATAAGGGTGATGTTTAAGAATACAAATACAATGTCTACAGACGATATGTCTCAATTCTAAGAATATTGAAGCTTACACACACAACTCACATACACACATTGCGCGCGCACACACACACACACATACGTACATATCTATAAATATACATAAATATATGTGTGTATGTATATATGTATGTATGCATGTATGTATGTATATATATACACCGGAGCAAGGACATAAATGCGAAACAAGGTGGAAAAAATAGTACTCGAATACAGAGGTAGAGTAATATACTTTATTGAAAGCAGCAACAATATCACAAAAGCTGTTACTCAGATTTTCACATTCCCGATCGTGGGACAGTTTTACTCTTACTCTCTCTTTTACTCTTTTACTTGTTTCAGACATTTGACTGCAGCCATGCTGGAGCACCGCCTTTAGTCGAGCAAATCGACCCCAGGACTTATTCTTTGTAAGCATAGTACTTTAGGTTACGGGGACGTAAACACACCACCATCGGTTGTCAAACAATGTTGGGTGTGGACAAACACAGACACACAAACGCACACACACACACACACACACATATATATATATATATATACATATATATATATATATACACATATATACGACGGGCTTCTTTCAGTTTCCCTCTACCAAATCCACTCACAAGGCTTTAGTCATCGGACATTGTGTTCAATACCACCCAACCTGATCAAAAATCTGAAAACCTTAGGCATTCCCTACAATCGATGTATTTCAAAAGTCGTCATTACTTGGAACTTATGCATATTGCGTAAAGTACTGTCTGTCTGAGGTCTTTGTAGTGATAATAAACACTACAAAATCTGCACTCCTGCTTACTGGTATGAACATCATCCTGAGGTAGTATTTTAAGGTAACAATGTCATTACCCTTTGCGATTTTCCAGCCAACACTGGGAAGAAAAGCTTGAAGACTAATAGATGTAAGTGTTCTCAGTTATAAATATATGTCTGTAAAGGAATTTGACAAAGTAAGTAACTATAATAGATAGCTCCGGGTTCAGTCCTACTGCGTGGCACATCCAGCAAGAGTCTTCTGCTATAGCCTCGAGCCGACCAAAGCCTTCTGAGAGGAAACTGAAAGAAGCTTGTCGTATATATAAAAGAGACCGATAGAATAAGTACTACGCTTACAAAGAATAAGTCGTGGGGTCGACTTGTTCAACTAAAGGTGATGTTTCGGTATGGCCGCAGTCAAATAACTGAAATAAGTAAAAGAATAAAAGAATAAGAACCTCGAAATTGAAATACAAAAGATCTGGCATCTTAAAGCGAGAACTCTTCCTGTTATTGCATATGCCCTTAGTATGTAAAGAAAGGGATGTCAGAAGCATCTAGATAATATCCCAGGAGAACCATGTCTCAGAGAAATCCAAAAGATGCAGTGCCAGGTAGTGGTTCTCATGGCTTCTGATCTGAACTAATTGGAAGTATTATTTTATAGACTGTTTTGTCTTGGTATAAAAGATGCGCTACAGCAAATATTCTGCTCAATACCACAGATTTGCTTGTCAGTTACTTGACCTTAACCAGCTGAGCATGTCCCTTAGTGGGTGACAGTATGTGCACCTCTAATCATGAGCAGAAGTAGTAGGAAATTATCATAGCCAAGTGTTGAGAGGAATTCTTTGGAGTTTGGGTAATTCACCTCTGGAAACGTGGGTGTTTTGTTCAACATCCTTATACAACCCTTATTCAGGGATCTTTTGAGCAGGATGGGCTATCGATATGAAGAAAATTCTAACTGGGCCCCACCTGCAAGGTCATGTGCTCTTTAACGTGATATAAGATCACTATATTGCGCACATATTCTTGTGATGCATGTGCCTGTTGTACCCTTATCAGAGGGGTAGTCATGAAGCGTATACATGGGTTCGTATATTTTAACCCAATGTTACTTTGATGACATGCACGGCTCTCTCACTCAATAATATTTAGATATTGATAACAACAACAACAACAACAACAATAATAATAATAATAATAATAATAAATATTAATGAATACCCCAATGAAGCACCAGACAATGGCTGCCATGTCTTGTGACCATTACAGAGTGATTGGCCGTACATTGTTTTGTCTTGGTATAAAAGATGGGCTTTAGCAAATATTCTGTTCAACACCACATAATCGCTTGTCAGTCGCTTGACCATAACCAGTCATGCGCTGTATATTTCGATACGATATCACTATGTCGCCCACCTATGGTTGTGATGCATGTGCCTGGTGTACCGATATCAGATGAGTATTCATGATGAGTATATCGGGTTTCGTATATTTTACCCAATGTCACTTTGATGGCATACACTGCTCTCTCATTCAATGTTAATAGTAAATATACTCCATACATTAAAAGTTAAAGAAATATCCTATACAGAGAATTTTTACATCCATAATCAGCAATATAATGATATATAAGATCAAAACGGCAAAAGCACTTTTCTATATGCCACAACGAAAAGAAATCGTTTCCTTGTGAACTACAACAGCAAAATGACGTGTACCTGTGCTATGAATCGTGCACAAAATATACCAGTTTTGACCCAAAAGGTAAAAGACTTGATTATGTGGAAGCACTATTTGTAATTACTAAATATATTAATTTTCTTTACATGTTATTGTTCTTGAGTTACAGCTGAGAAGTTATATACTAGAAATATTTTAAAATCTATTTGGTCCATTTCTACTCGTGATAAATGCACACTTAATAATTTTTTCCGATTTCACCATTATTGATTTGTTGATGGTGTACTGACATTCATTTGTTTTGCGAGAACTAGTTTGTCTGATGCTTATGCTTCAAGACGTGCTGTTGCTATTATGGTTATACATTATAAAAAAGGAAATTCTACTTAAGATGTCAGAAACTGATATGAAAAACATCATCTGTATACAATAAAAAAATTCAGAAATTTTACAGATATTCTCGAATACGTTTAAGCAACATTTTGTTTCCTGAAGGAGTCTGTTTGGTGCAGAACTAGCAAATTCTATACCATAACCAAAGTAAACAAAAATAAAGCTACAGGGAATGTTTGTTAAACCCTAAATCCAACCATGTCGAAATACCGGCTCCAGAGAATTGGGAGGTCTTTGATGTAGCCAATTATAGCAGGTCTTGAATGTAGAACAAATAAGCTAAGTAATATTGTAGACACTTTATTTGAACCTTTCTTAAATTTTACCCAGTATTTTATTCGAATTGATCTCTATATGCAAAATCGAACATTCAGATATTGATTAAGTTGATGTTGGTAATTTATATGCGTGGGAGTGGTTGTGTGGTAATGGGAGTGGTTGTGTGGTAAGTAGTTTGTTTACCAACCACATGGCTCCGGGTTCAGTCCCACTGCGTGGCACTTTGGGCAAGTGTCTTCTACTATAGCCTCGGGTCGACCAAAGCTTTGTGAGTGGATTTGGTAGGCGGAAACTTAAAGAGGCCCGTCGTATATATATGTATATATGTATGTGTGTATATGCTTGTGTATCTGTGTTTGTCCCCCCAACATCGCTTGACAACCGGTGCTGGTGTGTTTACATCCAGTAACTTGACGGTTCGGCAAAAGAGACCGATAGGAAAAGTACTAGGCTTACAAAGAATAAGTCCTGCAGTCGATTTGCTCGACTAAAGGCAGTGGTCCAGCATGGCCACAGTCAAATGAGTGAAACAAGTATAAGAGTAAAAGATTAAATCCTGAAACTGAATAAGATTAGATAAGCTCTTCATACATAGTAGTTTCTGCTTCTACAGAGCATCGCAGAAATGGTTATCATTGATGTTGTGAGATTCATATTACAAAACAACTATTTCATATTCGATGATTCACCGTACATAGAAAATATCATCGGCATCAATTGGTAGTAAACTAGTACACTCCCCCACTTATATCAGACTAGTTCTGTATTATCTATCATGAATGAAAATAATCTATAATGTATGTTATAAATATCTCGCATTGCATTTTACACGTATTTAAAAAGCATATCTAACTGGCTGTTTTATTTTATAGCAGAATATGCTTGATATGGATATCCAAATTTTGAAAAATCTGCCCAAGAATATAAATTTAATAATGTAGTTTCAATTCTAATTCTCAGAATTTCATTGATGTAATAATATGTCGCATACATAAGGAAAACTACAGCAGACAAGCTGGATTCTTACTAAGTAAATGACTAACGTACAAAAACATGGACTGCAACTTAGTTATAAGAAAGTAATTAAACATTCGTTCAGTCGACAAGGCAGCGAGCTGGCAGAAACGTTAGCACGCCGGGTGAAATGCGTAGCCGTATTTCATCAGCCGTTACGTTCTGAGTTCAAATTCAGCCGATGTCTACTTTGTCTTTCACCCTTATAAATTAAGTACCAGTTACGCACTGGAGGACGATGTAATCGACTTAATCCGTTTGTCTGTCCTTGTTTGTCCTCTCTGTGTTAAGCCCCTTGTGGGGAAGAATAGAAATAGGTATTTCGACTGTCTTATGTTCTGAGTTCAAATTCCGCCGAGGTCAACTTTGCCTTTCATCCTTAAGGGGTCGATAAATTAAGTACCAGTACGTACTGGGGTTGATCTAATCGAGTGCCCCCTCCCCCAAAATGACGGACTTCGTGTTTAGACTAGAAAAGAATTAAACTTTCGTTCAGTCGATATAGAGCAAGTTTGGCGAAAACGAGACTACATAATATTAAATTATTTCCAATTTATAAATACTTAGATGTTCTTGAAAAACGTTATTTTGGTATACACTCGGATTTCTTACACATTGTGAAATCTTAAATTTTAATCACATATTAAATGTAAGTGCAAAAGAATTTGTATGTACTGGACCTGTATGAATATATATTAAAGATAGAAAAGAAAGAGCAACTGTCTTATGATTATGTCTGTGAGTGAGGAACGTTTTATTGCTGTTGTAAACTCTACTTCATAATCCGAGCAAAGCCATAAAACATACAATGATTGACCAACATTACATTAGAAGATTACATTTGATACTCAATACAAAGTATCGATTACAAAATCGATTTGCGTTATTTCTGTGTTTAGAGACTACAGGTTAAGGTGATCATATAAAATGTTTCAAATGTGATCAAATATAATTTCATCAAATAAAATCGATTGCGGCAAAGACTCATCTCTCCAATTTCGAATTATACTTTTAAATGGATTATTTTAAAATGCTATTTGATGTTTTATACATAGTCAACTTGATTTGTACCATTTTTTTAAACAGAAAATTCATTAGGGAATTCCCTGTTCCTTACACACACACACACACACACACACACACACACACACAAACATACACACACACACACACATATATATATATATATATATAATTATATATATATATATTAAATATAATTATATATATAATTATATATATATTATATATAGATAGATATATAGATACATACATACACATATATATCTTTGTATGTATGAATCTATGGGTGTATGCTTGCGTGTGTATGTTTGTGTGTGTGTGTGTGTGTGTTTGTGTGTGTGTGTGTGTGTGTGTGTATGTGTGTGTGTGTGTGTGGTGGTGTGTGTGTGTGTGGTGTGTGTGTGTGTGTGCCTCTTGGCTTAGTGAAAGTGAGTATGTCATTGGAAATATTTTTACTATTAACTGAACAGAGATAATACAGGTTTTTCCTTCTGTAAATCTGTTAATTATGTAAGTGGAGGAAGTACAGTTTTGTGACGATAAAACGTACACTATGAATTATTCAAACTTTAGCATGCTCTGTTGAAAGCCGCATTTTTCAAAAATAAAAAATGTTAAACGTAGCTTTTAAAATTATTTTTCCACTTAGAATTACAGTCACACTCAGAGCGCGAGCCAAACATTATGCTTTATAACTGAGATATCTTTTGAATATTTCAATACGTATTCGGTTTGGATGCATTTAATTTGACAATATATCTACCCCTTTAACATAAAACATACAGAAGTGGATATGTAATACTAATAAAATCGTCTCACGTGGTACTGTAAATCGGTTTGGAATAATTACATCTTGAATTGCCTTGTGTAGGAGAAATATTATCATATAGGTATAAACTATAGTGACCTATATAACAGGGAGAATATAGCTATGTTAAATGAAAGGTTATGCACTGAACTGTAAACGATTGAAGTCACCTCAGAAGTGATTCTACATTTGATGAACATGTATAACTCAGGGCTGCATAAACTAACTGGTTGCATATAGCTAACTGCAGTTTCTGACTGCCTGCATTTCACCAGCGGAACAAGTAATTATACGACAGAAGGTTGCTCATCGATGCACGTCGGTGAAGAGATGAGTTGGAGTATTCATGAGTTTGGTCAAAGCTACGAAAAACATTTCAGCGTGCTCTCATTTCAATCAGAATATGAATACTGCAGTTTCAGAACTGTCTTGCTGAATCTGGAAAAAAAAAATCAGTGACAAGCTGTCTAAGTAAGTCATTTAAAGAAAAATTTAGTAATATCATGTGGTAAATTGTATAGCAAGTCATGTCACGCCGCCTAATAAGGGAGCTGAAATATGTTTAATTACTTTAATTATTACATCTTATTTAAATGAACTGTAGCACTTGTCTTGTGACTTTTTCCTAGAAATAATTGTAATTTTTTCTCTGGGACTTTTACATCTCTTTTTTCATTCCTAATCCCCCTCGTGACCATCTCAAGAGAAACTGAGCATCACCATATGTTGTGTCGCACGTTCGGATGCCTCTACTACTCTGCTCGACTCTCTGCTTCGCCGACTGCTACCTTTCTTTGACTCTAGACTACTCCCTCTATATCTACGTATTGGGTTAGTCTACATCATCGTCTGGGGACGTTCACACAACACCATATTTATTACTTTTTACATTACTTTATTGATGAAGTATCCAATAATCGAATTTCCAAATGAACGGTAGTAAGTAGTGTGAGATATTACTACCGTTAATCTACTGATCCTATTTTGAGTTCTACTATGGTAGCATTAAAAATTATAATTTTATAAATACTATCAGATTGCTGAAAACTGGCCATTTTGATTCGCTTGTGGTACATTCCTGTGAAATACAACTTATATATATATTTCTTTACCACTTACAAGGGGCTAAACATAGAGGAGACAAACAAGGGCAGACAAAGGGATTAAGTCGTTTACATCGACCCCAGTGCGTAACTAGTACTTTATTTATCGACCCCCGAAAGGATAAAAGGCAAAGTCGGCCTCGGCGGAATTTGAACTCAGAACGTAACGACAGACGAAATACGGCTATGCATTTCGCCCGGCGTGCTAACGTTTCTGCCAGCTCGCCGCCTTCAATACGACTTACATATACTAGATCTTCATACATGTGTTAACAGCAGCTGAAGTTCACAAAGCAAAAATATTTATTTTCTGTTCATAATCTGATGCAGACATTGCAAATACAAGTTATCATTACTTGCAGCCAATTTTCAGATTAAGATTATTGACTGAAATTTGCTTTTGTTTCGCTAAGACATTTAGAATAATATAAAGTAAGTAGTCGCCAGCAGATTTGTATTTCCATCTTATTGTTACAGTTGATGTTATTGCTTTACTAGAGTGTGAGGGAGATTGTGGCTTACGACTGTAACATATCAAATGCAAAACATACCCGTCAACGATGAAATGGTTATATATTAGGTGCTAAAATGCGGCGAGCTGGCAGAAACATTAACGCGCCGGGCGAAATGCTTAGCGGTATTTCGTCTGTCGTTACGTTGTGAGTTCAAATTCCGCCGAGGTCGACTTTGCCTTTCATCCTTTCGGGGTCGATGAATTAAGTACCAGTTACCCACTGGGGTCGATATAATCGACTTAATCCCTTTGTCTGTCCTTGTTTGTCCCCTCTATGTTTAGCCCCTTGTGGGTAGTAAAGAAATATATATATTAGGTGCTAATTTTAAACATAATTACCGTCTGCTTGTGTTACATAAACTAACTGAAAGGGGATGGATGGCAGTTATATCTGATAGATATTACTTCATTTTTTTTAATTTGGACAATAGTTTCTGTTTTAGGAAGTTTCAAACTGTATCATGTCGAAATACATCTTTTAGGACCACGTATCTGTTGAAATATTTCAATCAATTTAGTCACTGAAACAGAATTAAACGAATAGTTTAAGTTATTGATTTTACAAAATTTTATGTAAATTTTAAATGTACGGAAAAACTCTAGCTTTATGCGAGGGGCAAAACCGATGTTATAATGTAATGAAAGCAATAATCTGAGTAAGGTTTCCTGCTTGGTAGGCGGAATCGCAACCTAAAGGGTCCGATCTTCCAGCGTTTTCTTCATGATCGTCCATCTTCTTCCATCTAAGCATGTAAATTTTCTTACACTCAAATACGCATATATATGTTTGTATGTTTATCTGTGCTTTTTATATAGGTATGAACGTTTATCTGTCTGTCTGTCTGTATGTATGTATGTATGTATGTATGTATGTATGTATGTATGTATGTGCGAACGTGTGTGTATATATAGGGAGAACAGGCATGCGAATAACGTCGTCAAGGATCCGACCCCTTTAAAAAGTAGCCTGAGCAAGTGTCATCTATATTAATTACAGTTTCACCAATGGTTTCTTGCTTGATTTTCGTCGACCGAAATTATCCATCGTGTGTGTATTTATAGACATGCGCGAACTCGTGTGTGCGTGTGTGTGTGTGTGTGTGGTGTGTGTGTGTGTGTGTGTGTGTGTGTGTGTGTGTTTGATGATCGTAGATTTCTATCCTTCAGCGATAAGGATTAAATTGTCCGTCCAGTCTGGAACCGAAATACGTAGCCCAACCATCAGCATCTTTACTATTACTTCCTCGATACATTTTACATTTTTTTGTATTTGTAATGACTCGAAGCACTTTGGTTTTTCAAAAAACATTTTGATTATTTAACTCCTAGGTATTTTTGCATCAATTCTTAATTTCAAATTTTTTACTATAATTTTCTATAGTTTGTTTGCAATACCTTCTTACAAATCATTTATTCAATTTAATTTTCGTTGGAATCATTAACTTACGTGACTTCAACAAGAATTATGCAAATTCCAAAGAAACATACAATGCCATTTATTTGATGACATTTTAACTGTGACGTTGATTACAACTGTTAATTCTAAGATTTATTGATTCTGAGAAAACTTATTTCATTAATATCATTCGTTGTCAAGCAATAGCAATCAAAAACGATCTTTATAGTATTTTTGTTAAAAAATCTATTATAATTGATTAACCACTAAGAAGTTATTGATATATATTCTTAGAGTGGTGACATTTATACATAAACTTCTGATCAGTTAATGTATATTTATCTAGCTCATTAACTAAATCTTTCACAATTAAAATAATTGATGATACGCAGACAGCAAAATAAGTGTGTTTGCATGATAGTGGGGGTTGGGAATTAAATTACTCACATTGCATTATTCAAAAAGTGCCACAAAAGCAGTAACACTTGAATGCCGAAAGATTTTTTAAAAGCTTTTCTAATGTCTGACGTTAGAAATCTTTTTGGAAACCAACTGACTTTTACCTCATATTTCGAAAATATAAGATCCTGATTTTATTTGTCATTTCAAAAGTATTCATTAGATCAATACTAAAATATTCCATATAATGACTCTCATCTGTTAAGTGACAGGGACTTTCGAAACTACCACATTTAGTGCGGGTGTTATGTAATGTATCCTATTACGGACGAAAAGCAAGGTATGTGTCTAGGAAGTTAAAATATATATATATATATATATTTATATATATATAGTGAGAGAGAGAGATAGATAGATAAATAGATAGATATAGATAAATACACACACACACACACACACACACACACACACACACACCATATATATATATATATATATATATATATATATATATATATATATATATATATAGGGAGAATTTACGAAAACAACAAAAGACGAAGAGAGGTGGTGTAGAAAACAAACAGATGTACTAGTATAACGCTCGGGAATTGAAAAAGTCTTTTACGTTTCTAGCCTACGCTCTTCCACAGAAAGAAACGAGGCGAGAAAAAATGTGTGTAGTGGCTACCAATCTATATATGTATACATACATATATATGTATGTGTGTGCGGGGGGTGTTTGTGTGTGTGTGGGGTGTTTGTGTGTGTGTGTGTGTATGTGTGTGTTATGTATGTATGTATGTATGTGTATACTACAACATAAGTGTAAATAACTCACACTGTTGGAAATGAAGCATTGTTCAGTGCATTATGTAAAGCTTGGAGGAAGAGAAATAGAGGGGTGGGAGGTGAGTCAATTTATTCAGACATGCTCTAAGGAGAAAAAAGCAGCATATGTAGTTTTCTAGAATACTACTACAAATCAAAGACTGGTGTGCTTTGCTCTAAATAACAGACCAACTCATCTATAAAATTCCACAAACGTCACACGTTAAGAGTCAGGCAATATGTCACATACTAACTCATTATATAGAAGGCAACCAAACTTCTCTGAAATCACACTCCACCACCTTAGCAGACAAAACACACACTATACAATATAAACGAAGATACCCAATACATGAAAAGAGAGAATGTGTGGTATGTTTCATCAAAGCTGACCTAGAGTTAAACAAAAAAAAAAGAACATTATTTTCATTATTTACATTATTTACATTCGACGGATATTTGTCCTCATCTTGTTTGTTGTTAACACAACGTTTCGGCTGATATACCATCCAGCCTTCTTCAGGTGTCTTGGGGAAATTTCCAACCTGGGTTCTCATTCCTAAGATATTTTTCGATATTGTTATTATTATTATTATTATTATTATTATTATTATTATTAGTGTTCAGGTCACTACTTGTAATCGTACTCGGAATCTTGGTGTTAGTAGCCGGCGCTCTTAACTACTACGCCATATGCGCGTGGGCTGAAGAAGGCTGGAGAGTATATCAGCCGAAACGTTGTGTTAACAACAAACAAGATGACAAATATCCATCGAATGTAAATAATGTAAATAATGAAAATAATGTATATAATTTCTCATCTCTTAAATATAGAACTGAAGAAAAAAATTTATAAATAACAGTGGACCTAAGCAACTTGTTTTCGAAATGCAGAGGTTTTAACATTCATATAAATAGTGACACTATGATTTTTAAAAAATATAATCTATGTCCCTTTTTATTACACTCTTTCAATATTGTTGTTTTATTTGACAAATTTCAGGTTATGGTCATATTGCGCCCAAAACAGCCTATGGCCGCATCGTAACGATATTCTATGCGCTTGTTGGCATTCCTTTAACACTGCTCTGTCTAGCCAACCTTGGCTCAGTATTTGGCACTGGTTTTCGGTGCTTCTACAAACATGCCTGTCGCTTCTTGTGCTATCTCTGCTTCAAGAGTGATTCACCACAACCTAGGAAACCCATCCGTTATCGTCCAAACAATAGAACAAATTCGGTAAGAGTTTACCTTCTTAATAATCGAAAATAATTTCTTTTCTGACATATAAATGATTCTTTTACAGGTGGTAATGTGGGATATAAATTCCAATTTATTTCCTTGACTTCCTTTCACTAAGCAGAAAATTGTCATAATCACATTTGCAACAAAACCTGGATTAATTTGAAATTTCGCATTTAATATAGTGTTATAAATATCGCATTTTACGATTTCCGACACAGTAGCTATAGAGGGACACTACCAAGCTTTCAGCTGGTTGGATTGGCTCCTCTTTTAGTTAGATGTGCTCAAAATGTATATAAGAGGATAATTTTCATTGATTCCAGTCCAGGTTTCAACCCTGTTTCAAACTCCAAGAAGGTCAAATTACAAAAAGGCATCTACATTTTTTAAAGTAGTCGACAGCGGTCTTTCTTACTTGTCTCTCAGTCTGACAACTATCGCCAAATCTCTTTTTAACTGCAGAAATCTATTAATATGTTTACACATCTTCACACACACAAACACACACACACGCACACACACACACAACACACCACACACACACTCACAAACACACACTCACATGCACACACACACACACTACACACACACATGTATTTTATCTTCCATCTTTTGCCTATTTCTTATTCAAAATATTAGTAGTCTACAGCCATATTGGGACACCGTCTTGAAGAATTTTGGTGCAGTGCATCGCCAACAATACTCATTTTCTTAAGACTATCACTTATTCTATCAATCCCTTTTGTCGAACCGCAATGTGACGAGAACATAAACATACCAACACCGGTTATCAAGTGATGGTGGAAGGACAGAAACACAAACACACACACATTTACACACACACACAGACACACACACGCACATTTACACACACACACACGCATACGAAGGTCTTCTTTCGGTTTCCTTCTACCAAATACACTCACAAGGCCCAACGTTATAGTATTGCCCAAGGTGACATGCAGTGGGACTGAACCTGATACTCTGTGCTTGAGACGCAAGCTTTGATGTTATATTTTAAGTTTTGCTTGTATAACACATTCAGAGTCACTAATCTACTTATAAAATGATATGCATTTCAATATTACCTTACTTCATGCATGGAGAATTAAAAATCATATTATTATCAGTACATGTTTGGCGTTGTCTCTAGTATTTGTCGTAAAATAAGAAAAAGCAAATCACTAATATATTGATGATATCAAATTATCAATGTGTCGTATTTCAAAGAGGTTATTTTAAATGCTTTGCTATCAAAATCAGTTCATCATAAGTTAACCTTTCCATCGTTGCTACCAAATTTGTTGTTTGTTCCGTCACAAGCCATGTCTGGCTCATAAGTGCCGGTTTCCCGGTTTCCTTGGCGTATTGGTTCCCCACCTGGACGGGACGCCGGTCGGTCGCAGGTGAGCTGCAAAATGCAGGAGGAAAGAGTGAGAGAAATTTGTGGCGAAAGAGTCAGCAGAATTCGCCATTACCTTCTGTCAGAGCCGCATGGAGCTTAGGTGTTTCGCTCATAAACACACACATCGCCTGGTCTGAGATTTGAACCTGCGATCCCTCGACCGCGAGTCAGCTGCTCTAACCACTAGGCCATGTGCCTCCACTACTACCAAATACTATACATAATACAACATCGTAGCTATGTTCCATCACAAAATCCGCTGCTTTAATTTTCATACATGAAGCTTTACTAACTGTTTACACTATTATATTACTGGATTAAACAACGAATTTTAAATATATATTCAGGTAGTCCTTAATAAGTTTTAATATATAGTGTAAGAGGTGCACAAATGTAAAGAAATGGCTGTTATTGACTCTTCTTCAGACTGTAAAAGAGAGATTAATTTGACTGGTTTCAAACCTAACTGATCATCAAATGTTCCACACTCAACCCTTATTCCCACAGTAATATAGTTTCATGGCTATTTATAGCTACTACTTATAATGATTTTAATCATGTATAAATAATGATTAGCTGGCGTCTGATTCAATAGATTAATGATGTGGCTGGATGGAGTGAGTCTCGGGTGAAAAAAGTATTTGTTGAACAGAAATATTATTGTTATTGCAAATTGGACCAAACTACAACAGGGATTGGAATACTATGCTAGTAGTCATTATATTAAAAAGACATAAGACTTGCCAATCCGTTTAATGGTCACTGAGGAGAAAATCGGAAAGAAGGTGCTTCGGATTTTCACGATGAAGATGTGTTGGAACGGCCACTCCGAGTCACGAAGCTCGCCCCGATAGTAGTGAGCAGAGATGTAGACTGAGGGCCAAGAAAGCTGGAGGTCTCCACTTCCACATTGTTATTTGTTTTTTGTTCCTTCTCAAGCCATCCCTGGCCCATAAGGCCGGTTTCCCGGTTTCTTTGGCGTATAGGTTCCCCACCTGTTTGGGACGCTGTTCGTCGCAGGTGAGCTGCAAGATGCAGGAGGAAAGAGTGAGAGAAAGTTGTGGCGAAAGAGTCAGCAGAAGTTCGTCATTACCTTCTGTCTGAGCTGCGTGGAGCTCAAAAACACACACATCGCTCAAAAACACACACATCGCCCAGTCTGAGATTCGAATCCGTGATCCATCGACCGCAAATCCGCTGCTCTAACTACTAGACCATGTGCCTCCACCCCACTGCCACATAGTCGACCACAAATGTATCGGAGTGCGGCAGGTACTTTGACAATTTGTTGAATTGACGAGCAGCGAAGACTGGACTGATCGCCTCAAGCAGTAATTACGAATAATAACAAATTTTATTAAGGTAAACGTAAGTCTAAGGAACTTTGTATTTTAATAATCTGAAAATAAGCTGAGATGGTCTTCATCTTAATTGGTGAATTTATTTATTCGAAGATCTTCTCATTTGGAGCTTACCTAAGCAAAACAATCAGCAATTTATATATTCATTGGAGTTAAAGTTGAAGTCAATGTTGTCTAAATTTGAATGAACCATGTACAATAATAAAAGGAAACAAATTCAGTACTTAATCTAGTGTCGTAACAACTCAACTGTATTCCAGTTCTCTTCAAATTGAACGGAAGTTATTATTGTTAAATATCAGAATTATTAATTATAGAAAGGAAACTGAGTGCTGATGTTAAACTGTCTTTTATTCACGTGAACGTTTACGAAACCTAAAATACTATGCTGGAGAATATTACCAAATTTACCTTTGATCGCTTTTCATTTAGAGAAAATATTTACCAATATAGAGAGAAAATTAGTTCACAAGTTTAGTAAAAATTAATTTTACTTCACTTCATTTAGAGAACTAATCATTTTGCAAAGTATTTTTAAGTCTTTATGTGTTGTTTTTTAATGTAGTTACTATTGCTGTCGTAATTCTTGCTCTTGTTGTGCAGTCCCAAATCACCCTAAATTCTGTGAACTTATGATCATATGGGTTTCAGATTTGACCATCATCAGATTTGGTACATATGGTTCAATTTTCAAATATAGCATTTCTATGCTCAAAAGAATGAATTAATGAGGTGAGATTAAAGTCCTGTATTTAGTGGACCGAGAGACCAGGTATGATTCAGAAATGCCGATATGTGACAACATATTTGTCAGTAGCTTTGTTTCCATCCAAAGACGTTAAAATTAACATAAGTAATACACAAGCTAGAATTATTTTCCCGTATACATTGAAATTATAAACCTACTATTTCTTTTTGTTTATTTTCTTTTTCAGGAAGAAGTCCAGGAACCCTTACGTGGAGACCAAGGTGATATAATCGCACAAGATTCTGATAACGGTGACTATGACGATAGAAATATCAACCAAAAAGCCAAAGAGGGAACACGAGTACCAATACTCGTTAGCATTATGCTAATAGCTATTTACATATTCGGAGGAGCGATGCTATTTACTCTCTGGGAGCAAGACTGGGATTATTTAATTGGATCCTACTTTTGTTTTATTACATTAAGTACCATCGGATTTGGGGACTTTGTTCCTGGAACTAGCCATGATTCGTGGAAAAATCAAGAAAAACTTATACTCTGTGCGTTGTACCTAGTTTTCGGACTGGCGTTAATAGCTATGTGTTTTGACCTAATGCAAGAGGAAGTAAAAGCGAAATGCTTATGGCTTGGACAGAGGCTAGGCATTCTCGATGCAGAAAATTGAAGAACTGTTATTTTTTTTCTGTTATGTTTCTGTTTTGTTATACTTTCTCTTCGAGGAAGTTAAATCATATATACGTCACTAGGAACGATATTAAAATACGGAGGAACGATCAACACAGTTATATATAAGCCTCTTTCAATATAAATATATATATCTCTGTCACACTCTTATCGTTTGTCTATCCTCCTTCATTTGGCATCTCGATCACTTTCTATATTACGGTAGCTAACTTCTCTTTTTTCTTCTATGTTTGATCTGTTTCTCCTCCTCTCTTTCTCTCTGTTTCTGTCTCTGTCTCTCGCCCTCTACCTCATACTTTCAAATTCACAGTTTATATATCTTATAACCCACAATCTCTCTATCTCCTCCTACTCCTACAGTCACATACATACAATTATGCAGCCATACATACCTACATACATACATATACATACATATGCTTGTGTATGCTTGTGCGCGCGCATGTGTATGAATAAATATATGTAGGTATGCATGTATATTTACAAATAAATAAATATATCATATATATATATATATATGTACATATTTCTATCTCTACCCTCTATATTTCTCATTTCTCTCTCTCACTCTCTCTCTATGTTTATAACATATAATATATGTATATAATATGTAATATATATATATATACATATATATATATATATATATATACGTGTATATATATATATATATATATATATATATATATATATATATATATATATAATATATATATATATATATATATATGTAAGTATATATATATATATACATATATATATTATATATATATATATATATATATCCACTGTTGTATGTTGACGTTAAATAAATTGTTTCAAAATAATGCAGATGTAGTTATCTTCACTTACTCGAAATTCTCCACTTAAACGTTGCCAGTCTTTATCTTACGTCAAGACGAAGAGAAGAAGCAGATTCGCAGATTTAATGGTTGTATATGGGGTTTTTTTTGTTAAAAATTTTGATACAGCAATACAGTGCAGTTTTACCTTTTTTATAAATTTGTCTGTCAAAATACCTCAGTTTAATATCTATTTATAGAAGGACTGAGGAAGGTTATTGATATCTGTCTAGTTCTCATCATAAAGTTTCATCGGAATTTAACTTGCACTCCTGAAGAATATTAAAACTATTTGTTATAAGTCTTTTCTTTAGTTTTACTGCATGATTAAATTACATAACCAAGCATATTTCTGTGAGCCTGAGTACGTGCTGTGGGATGCCTTGAATTTTGCTATTTTGTGTCTATTCCAAGCATATTTTGCAATATATTTGCTATTTGTACGCTAATATCTATGCTAATTTATATGCTAATATGCATGCAATATTGATGCTAATTTGTGCTATATTGTGTTCATTGTTGAAAGAAGCCCGTCCTATATATATGTATGTATTCAAATTCCGCCGAGTTTGACTTTTCCTTTCATCCTTTCGGGGTCGATAAATAAAGTACCAGTTTCGCACTGGGGTCGATGTAATCGACTTAATCCCTTTGTCCTTGTTTGTCCCCTCTGTGTCTAGCCCCTTGTGGGTAATAAAGAAACATATATATGTATGTATGTATGAATGTATGTATTTGCGTACATTATTCAC
This sequence comes from Octopus sinensis, assembly GCF_006345805.1. Lineage (NCBI taxonomy): Eukaryota > Metazoa > Mollusca > Cephalopoda > Octopoda > Octopodidae > Octopus > Octopus sinensis. The sequence continues at coordinate 27,069,237 of NC_042997.1, forward strand.
GTTATTTACATTTGAAGAATATTTGTCATCATCTTGTTAGTTGTTAACACAACGTTTTGGCTGATATACCTTCCAGCCTTCATAAGGTGTCTTGAAGAAATTTTGAACCTGGCTTCTCATTCCTAAGATATTTTTTGATGTTATTGTTATTATTATTATTATTGCTGTTGTTTTTGTTGTTGTTGTTGTTGTTGTTGTTTTTGTTGTTATTATTATTATTATTATTATTATTATTATTATTATTATTATTATTATTATTCAGGTCAATGCCTGGAATCGAACACGGATTCTTGAGGTTAGTAGCCCGCGCTCTTAACCACTATGCCATATGCTTGTGGCTAAATCAGCCGAAGCGTTGTTGACAATAAACAAGATGAGGACAAATATCCGTCAAATGTAAATAATGTAAATAATGTACCTAATTCTTCATCTCTTAAATATAGAACTGTATGTATTTGCGTGTCTGTTCGTCCCCCTACCATCGCGTGACAACAAATTTTGGTGTGTAACTTAGTGGTTCGGCAAGAGAGGCGGATAGAATAAGAACTAGGTTTACAAAGAATAGGTCCTGGGGTTGATATCTTCGACTAATAGCGATGCTCCAGCATAGCCGCAGTGAAATGGTTGAAACAACTGAAAGAATATATATAAAATATAGAATAAAAGAATATATATGTAATTCACTATCTCTGAAACTGATGCTTTTCAGTAATGCTAATCAGTCACCGAAGGTGAGGCTAGGCTCTCGCTTGTCAGTACTTATATATTTTACCATAGGAATCAGTGGCTAGACGCAATTTAAAACCGAAAATGAAATAATTCACCGGCGCTAACATGTAGCCCAGGGTTCAGGGAGCACGGCATTGCTAAAAATAAGTGTCAGAGACTCCTTAGACAAAGAAAACGCATCTTTTATTTAACTGACAGGAGAGACAACCTCCCCACCATAAGCGAGATGCATTAGATTAGCATTTTAATTTCGCATGGAAATTGATGCATTTACGGCTTGAATTCAGCTTCTGATCTCGCAATTAATAGGCGTGAGTTCGGCTTCACCTTCGCAATGGAGTACGCATAACTGAAGTGCATTAATTTCTATGCGAAATTAACATGGTAATCTAATGCACTTCGCCTGCGGTGCACCGATTGCCAGATATTCTTTCTTCATGAATCTTCACAATAAAAAAGCGGTTAATTTCTCTGTGTGCAAAGATAAAACACAAAATATGGTAAAATTCTTAATCACGATTTGTGAAAGATTATATAAGTTCTCGTGTCTTTGAGTATCGCCTAATTTTATTTCATTCTCTTGATTTTAATCCCTTCAGAAACCCCTATCTATTAATTTGAGTCTCTTGAGATTCAAATTCACTATATTAATATGCAAAGACAAACACCCACAACCACACCCACACACACACACTCACTCAGATGGACACATTCCTACCGATAAACAACAAACACACACAGACACACGTGCACACACACACGCACATTCACATACACTCACAAGGCAGAGGCAGGGCTGTGCAATTAAGAAGTCAGTTCAAAACCCAATGATTTCAGGTTCAGATCCAGTGTGAGATAGCTTGAAGAAAGTGTCCCTTAATTGAGCATCGGACCGACAAATGCGCTGTGGTCAATTTTTTGTGTAAAAATCCGTTTGTATGAGCATCACTTTTTGTTGATTAATGTAATCTTAAGTTTCACCAAACGTGACCAGTATGATAATAATTATTCTACTGGTAACCATTGCTGAACCTTTAATTATTTAAAGACTTTAAAGTAAACCATGTCTGGGTTGAATTAATCAACAAAGCAATCTAAAGCGGTGCTCCAGCATGGCTGCACTCCAATAAATAATAAGCAAAAAACTAAACTAATGTGTCTGTCTGTATATCTAGCAATCTATTTATCTCTATAAATATCCACCTATATACCGCTCTCCTCCATTCTCCATATATACATATATATATATATATATATATATATATAGGTATAACCGTGAAAAATAACAAGATAAAAGTTTTTATTTTTCATTCCCTTCGAAAATTGCTCTTAAATTTTGACTGCTTTTTCTAGCGTGTAAAATTGCCTATTAAAGGTAGTTTTCACTAGTGTTTAATGTACACTATGTTATATATATATATATATATATATATATATATATATATAATATATATATATATTATATATATATATATATATATATATATATATATATATATAATATATATATATATATATATATAATATATATATTATATATATATATATATATATATATATATATATATATATATATAATATATATATATATATATATATATATATATATTGGCAGGCAGTATATGACTAATTGCTTCAATATAACCACCACATATTCCACAGTGCCTATTTTTATCCACTTCTGTTTTGATTAGGGTTATAATTTATTGCCATTTTTAGGGACTTGTTTCCTATATTCATCATGCGCTGATGATATTTTGTAGTACATTTTTACAGCAGTTTCTTTTAATTTATCATTCTTTTAATTAATGCGTGCTGGTCTGTTGTATATTTTTGTTAGCTTCCTTGAAGACAGGAAACAGTTATTTTCTTATTTTTATGCTACTGTTTTGTATTATTTTTCCTGTATTCTTTACTAAATATATTTATAGTCCTCTTCAGTATAGTTTACATAAATTGTCTAGAATTTTCTTTCCTCCCTCTAACCGTGGTTAATATATTCTTTCTCTCTCGGAATCTGAGGTGTTTTCTAAATATAATCTTTATTTTTCTTGTTTCTTCACACTAGCGCTATTAATTTACTTACTGTTTAACTGAGAATATTCTAATTATAATATATTTCTGGGACAGCTAGACTAGTGGAGACTATTACCTTAGACCTGCTTTAAATATTAATCTCATGTGTCGATGCAGTTCTTTTCTAACATTGTATTTCATTTGTGTGTGTTGCACTCCGTCTCGTTCATGAATATTCTTAGAATTTATAAGTCTGTGTTTGATCTAATTATTTCATCTCTTTTTCTTTATCTAACGAGACAATAGTGTTTTTGATTTCGCGCATTCAAAAAGTTGCTTCGGTTCAGTTTTACTATTGTCAACCTTGTCATCTATTTTTCCTATTAATTCCTCTAATAATCTGTGTAATGTTTCTAACTGTCTGTTCCTGGTACAAATTAGAGTCATCCATTTACAAAATATGGTTCATTGTTCTTCAATTTCTTACATTCCCTTTTTATTCATATTTTGTTCAATTGTTTTTATTCAGCTTCTGTATGAATTTCTTTCTTTTGTTTTGCTTATTATAATGGTTCCTTTGCATGTGCTTCGATTTAATATTTCATTTTTCTTTCTAGATTTAACGTATTTATTTTCTATTTTCTCGGTTCTCTATATATTTGTTTTGTATTTCATATTTTATTGTTCTGTTTGCAGGTTTATTAAAACAAATCAACAACAAACACCATTCATACTTCTCATTTTTGCTGTAATTTTTCCTCCGCCAGGAACATGCTATCTGTTTTTCCCTTTCTTCAGACATATCGCATATTGCACAATATTATCCTATCATACCTCTTTGTTTTTCCGAAGTAATGAGATATCATACGTGAAAGACTTCTTTACTTTTTCTATCAACACGACATACAACGCTGATTATATCAACACCTAATAACTACTGTTACATGTGAAGTATATAATAAAGTATATAATGCTTAGTGGTATTTTTCTTGTCACTACGTTGCAAGTTCAAATTTCCCCGAGGTCGATTTGCCTTTCATCCTTTCGGGGTCGATAAATTAAGTACCGGTTGAACACTGGGGTCGATGTAATCGACTTATCCACTCCACCAAAGTTGTTGCCGTTGTGGGCAAAATTTGAGAACATTATTATTATTATTATTGTTATTATTATTGTTGTTGTTGTTGCTGTTGTTGTTGTTGTTGTTGTTGATGATGATGATGATGTTGTTCTTGTCATCATCATCATCATCATAATTATTATTATTATTATTATTATTATTATACATATAACAGATTAAACTGCTGGAAAAGAAAAGAATCCTAGCATTTGGCTACAAGTTGATTTAGATGCCAAGAACCCTCCTATAGGGTTACAGCAAGTAACCTTAGATACTAAGACCCATCCTAAGTATTCTAGCTGTCCCTTATGACACTGTTTTCTGCAGCTGTACTAAACTGGGTTTTATGCCTACTTCCCTATTCAGAATTTTCGGGATAGTTCCCAATGCACCTATAACTACCGGGATACATTTTACCCACACGTCTTATAGTCTCTGTAATTCAATAGCTAGGTCCTCGAGCTTTCCTATTTTTCTATACTTCACATATTAATTTTTTCATCATTTGGGACTGTAAAGTCAATTATCTGGCACTTTCTATACTCTTTTCTCCTCCTCCTGTTACTACTACTACTACTACTACTACTACTACTACTACTACTACTACTACTACTACTACTCTACTACTACTACTACTACTACACTACTACTACTACTACTACTACTACTACTATATTACTACTACTACTACTACTGCTGCTACTACTACTACTACTACTACTACTACTACTACTATCACCAAATCAGGCCTTGTAACTTCTATTATTATGTTAGTCTGAATGTTAAAATCCTGCAAAATCTTGCATTTCATACTTTCTAGTAATTTACTAGGTTGATGTTCATGTTCAAATCCTAGCTTTCAACATAGCTCCCATTGGATTACTCTCCCGAGATTGTCATATCTTTTCTTGTATTCTTCCTGTGCCAGCATGTTACATTCACTTACTATGAGTAACACTTACCTCTTTTGATTTGCAGAGTCTACATTGAGATTCTACTTGGTTTTGTCTATCTCAGTTTTTATCCAATTAGTCCTTAATGCTTGATCTTCTGTACTACTAACAAAGTTTATATCTCCCTCTTCAGTTTTCCTTTCTAGAGCGATAACCGTGTCTCACTACTACTATTTGCTGAAACTATCTTTGGGAATCTACCATGCAACGTCTTCTACTGTTAGTTAGATAATTTCTGGGGGGTTTTTTTCATGTTTTTAACTTCCTTTGATGTTTTGGTTTCCCTATGTCTTGCTGTTACTCTAGCAGCTTTTAGTAAACTTACTTCACTATTACCCACACGAGTCTATATCTACTCTAGCAAACTCCACGCAGTCTTCTACTGATATCAACCCTTTTTCTCCTTCCTTTCTAGATAGATGTAATCTTGCTACTCCTGCCCTTTGGTGGAGTCCTCCATTCATATTGAATCCCTTCCTAGTTCTTCGCTAGCTTTACTAATTTCAGCTTTTGCCCAATCTACAAAAGCTGCTGAGTATTTAAGTAGTGATATTGCCCAAGTATTTACAGCCTTCCCTACATTTGGACCATTTAGTTTTGACTCCATTAGCTTCCTTACACTTTTGACGTACTCTTCAATCTTCGTTTTCATATCTGTCGTTAGATTAAGGAATCTATCACTTTTTCATTCTTACTAAAAAGCTTCAGATCATCCATGTAGAGCAAATGGCTTTGCGTTCATTAATACTAAGTTGAGGGGGGATCAAACATAAGACAAATATTAAAGGGGACAATCAGTCCTCCTGGAAAACTTTTCCGTTGATATTAACTGAATAAAGATCTACTTTCCATTTCTCCATGCTAAAGCTAATTAATCCTCATATATTGTCTGCTATACTGAATATACTGAAAGTCACTTATCCAAGAGTGTGGGATCATGTCATATGTTTTCCTATGATCTATCCGTGCTAATGTTAAATTTTTCTTTCTGGCTTTTACTTCATTTAGAACTGCTTTGTCTTTATCTAATAGATCATGTGTTCCTCTTGCCTTCTTCCTGTGACCTTTCTGCTCTTCTGGTAGTAAATTCTGGTTGTCAAGGTGCTCGCAAATGCTTTCTGAAAACATTTCTATTAACAGCTTTCATACTAATGGTAAGCAAGTGATTGGTCTATAGTTGCTACCTGTATTATCCTTGATCTTATCCATCATAATGAATATTGTCCTCCCTCTAGTCATCCATCCAAACCGGTTTTATTCCTCCATTAAGGCAATCCAAAAGTTGTTCTCTCGGCCTCCAGTGTACCCTTGAAATATGTTTGGTCCTGGGTCCTTCCAACTCGGCATTTTTCCTAACACTCTGCTCATTAAGGTACTAGTTAATCTTAGATCTGGCTGCTTCTCGCTCACTACTCCGTCTCTCACTTACTTTAAATAAACTCATCTTTGTTATGATTGACTGGTTTATCCCAAATATTATTCCAGAAATATTCCTCTGCGTGTTTCTCATCTTCAGTACTTCGTTCTCCATTATTTATTTAGTTATAAAATCTTCTCTAGTCTGTCTCAATCAATGTAATTTGTTGATACTGATTTATTCTTTTCTGATATCTGGAGAGCTTACATGCAACTGCTATGATATGCTATTTCAACTCTTTTATTAATGTCCCAAATCCTTTCTCTTTGATTAACTATCTTTCTTCGAGGCAAGATTTACATCTTGTTTTTCCTAACGTGTTTGTTTTCCAGGAATCTTTTCTACTCAAATCTTGTCTTCTGTCAGGTATCGGCCTTCTATGGCACATGCTGTGAGTTTTCTTCATTTTGTTTAGGTATTTACGGTATGAGTTTATTCTTGTATGTTTCCGGATGGATGCAGCTTAGATGTGTGTGTGTGGATGTGTGTTTATATTTATCCGTCGGCCTTTCTGTTGCTTCGTTTTGTAATGCGATCTGTTAATTATTATTATTATTATTATTATTATTATTATTATTATTATTATTATTATTGAGTGAGAGAGCAGTGCATGCCATCAAAGTGACACTGGGGTAAAATATACGAAGCCCAATATACCCATCATGACTACACGTCTGATAAGGGTACACCAGGCACATGCATCACAACCATATGTGCGCGACATGGTGATCTCATATCAAGATAAACAGCACATGACCTTGCAGGTGGGGCCCAGTTAGAATTTTCTTCAGGTTGAGTAGCCCATCCCGCTCAAAAGGTCCCTGAATAAGGGTTGTTTAAGGATGTTGAAAGAACCACCCATGTTTTTCCAGAGGTGAATTATTCAAACCCCAAAGAATCCCTCTCAACACATGGCTATGATGCTCCCCACTACTTCTGCTCGTGATCAGAGATGCGCATATCGTCAGCCACTAAGGGACATGCTCAACTGGTTAAGGTCAAACAACTGAAAAGCAAATCTGTGGTATTGAGCAGAATATTTGCTGTAGCTCATCTTTTATACCAAGACAAAACAGTGTACATTATAACACTTCCAATCAGTTAAGATCAGAAGCCATGAGAGCCACTGCCTGGTCCTGCATCAGGGCATTTATTATTATTATTATTATTATTATTATTATTATTATATTATTATTATTATATTATTATTATTTTTATTTTTATTATTATTTTTATTATTAGTATTATTATTATGTTTATTATTATTATTATTATTATTATTATTATTATTATTATTATTATTGTTATTGTTGTTGTTGTTGTTGTTGTTATTCAGTAGTTTTATTTTTATAACGTACTTTCGCTTCACTACCGAGCGCAACGCTGTGTGCTTTGGGTATGTGGTGTGGTTTGCTGTGATGCTCTGATGGCTACTGTATTGAAAGTGTTTTGCGTAGGATGTGTGCAGTGTCCAGTAGCGCAATTTTCTGTATGTTATATATATTTGTAAGTCCTGGTGTTTTTGTTATGTATTTGTCTGAATATTTTTTCATCATGCCTAATGCGCCTATTATGATAGGAATTATTTCTGTTTTTAGATTCCACATTCGAGTTACCTCTATTTCCAGATCTTTGTATTTTGAAAGTTTCTTCATTTCTTTTAGAGAAACTTCGTCATCTGCTGGTATTGCTACATCAATTAGAAAACATTGTTTGCTCATGACATCTGACAACTATATCTGGCATATTGGCCTTAATATTTCTATTCGTGTGTATTGGCACATCTCAGAGTATCGTTGCTTTCTCGTTTTCTGTAACCTTTTCTGGCGTGTGTTTATACCATCTTTTTCTGTTGTTATTTCATAGTGTTGCCATAGCTTCCCATGTAAGTAGGTCCCAACTCTGTCGTGTCTGTGAATATATTCCCTCTTAGCCAGGATTGGGCATCCGGAGATGATACGATTTACTGTCTCTTGTCCATCTCCACATATTCTGCAGTTACGTGCTTTGTTTCTTTCATTATATGTTTTTGGTAATTTCTGGTGGGGAGGCTTTGTTCTTGTGCTGCAATTGAAAATCCCTCTGTCTCTGCTTTGAGTCCTGCGCTTCTCAACCATTGCTGGGGTTTTTCTCTGTCTATTTCTTTTGCATCTATTTTAGCCCAGTATTTGCATGAAGGGGCTTTTCTAGCCATTGTTTTATCATGGTCCGTCGCTGTTCTAGTTTTAATTTGGATTTCATTTGCTTTATAGCTTTTGTTGTTTCTTCTTCTTCTTCTTCTTCTTCTTCTTCTTCTTCTTCTTCTTCTTCTTCTTCATCATCATCATCATCATCATCATCATCATCATCATCATCACATCATCATCATCATCTTCTTCTTCTTCTTCTTCTTCTTCATCATCATCATCAGCTTCAGCATCATCATCATCATCATCATCATCATCCTCATCACCATCATCATTATCATCATTATCATCATCATCATCATCATCATCTTCTTCTTCTTCTTCTTCTTCATCATCATCATCATCATCATATTTGTTAGGTAGTATGACTTCTTGTTTGTATTTTTCCGCTTCCTTAAATACTGAAAATGTTTTTTTTCGTTTTGCTCGTGTTTTGTGGCTATTTGTATCAGTTTTCCTTGCTTCTGAAGTAGATATTTTTGCAGTCCTACGGTGGTTATTTTATAATAGTTTTCTAGCTGTATAAGGTCCCTACCACCTACCATATGTTATATATATAGCCTTTCTATGTCAGATTTTGTGTGGGGCATCCTAGATCCTGTCATTATTTTTCTTGCCTTCCTGTCTATTTTGGTTAGTCCATTTAGTGTCCAGTTAAGGATATTGCAGCTGTAACTTATAACTGGGACGGTTCGAGTGTTAATACATATTATCTTGTCTTTAGCATTGAGTTCTATCTTCAGTATTGATCTAACTCGTCTATAGTATTCTTTATTTTCTCTTTCATTTGTGTGTGTTGTATTGTATCTAGTTCATTGATCCCTAAATATTTGTATGTCTGGATTTGATTTAATTCTCATATTTCATTTGCTTTATCTAGTGTGATGTTGCTACTCTTAACTAGTTTTCCTCTTTTCAAGGTTGCTTTGGCACATTATTCTAAACCAAATTTCATATCTATTTCTATGCTTTTGATTCAGCCGACCTCGAAAAATATATATTACCATTCAAATACTGAAGTAAATATAATATTCTAATTAATCTTTCAAAATCAGTGGCATTTGCTTGAATTAAAAAAACAATTATTCTTATTTTCAGGACGGTGAGCAGGTGTAGTTTCTTTTCAAAGATTTGACTTATCATCGCAGTTTCATTTCTTACAGAGAGCTGCAGGTTCGGATCAAGAAATGACCGAGACTGGGTGTTGAGCACTTGTAATAACTTTAGGATTTCGATGCCTCCAGCCAGTCAGATATTGCAGTAGCAATAAATCAATAGAGAGTGAAGTGTATAATCAATGATGTTCTCGAGAAAATGATAAGCGCCAACGAGAATAAAATAGGAGGTCTCTTCTGAATAATGACTGGATATTGTTAGCCTAGTACTAATAACCATGACTTCTAATGCTTTCAAATTAAGTCTACAGGCAGACAACTTGCTAGGCAGGACTGTTTGAGATGCACACAAAGCGACGAATCCATACTGCATGCAATCACACTCTATTCGATTACAGCTGATATGTGAATTTATGCTAAAAGCGATTGTCGTCTGAAAGACGAATACTTGAGGATCGCCTCACGAACCACCTTAAATAAAACTGGCAGATGGTGTTTTTCAGTGTAGTGTGAGGCCTGAGAGAGTGAAAAGAGTGAAGACAGATACCCTTGGTCGTGCCATCGTTGACGTTTTAGTTTTACTTGATTATATATATGTGAGTGAAGAGGGAGGTGATTTCTTTCAGTGAATTTGTTAAAAGGGGTGTGACTATGTAAAAAATGGTTTGTGTAAAAGAAACTGTCTAAAAGCGCAGGACTGTACATTAAATAACACTTGGGGATAAGCTTGTGGCCCTTGGTGTCCAGGATCATCCTGGATGTATGGTGTCCTTTAACTGTATGGTGTCCTTTAATTGAACGTTCTCTTGGGAAAGAAGGATTGCATTATCCATATGCTCACATATTTTTTCATGCTTATAAATCTTACTTCATTCTCTCTTCCACCTTTCTTCCTCTCATCTTTTTATGTTCATTCTCACACAAACAGTACATGTTATTACAATATACCCCGTTTCTGATAGCTCAGTGACAAATGAGGCTGTTGTTGTTGTTCTGAACCATTAATATCTCTGCCATTGTGGCTGTAATATTCTGCCAATATTCCCAATAAACTTGGGAACATTAGCAGAAATGTGAGTTACGGATGCAGATTGGAACATTGAACATGTTTTCATACGAGGGACGTTCAATAAGTAATGCCTCTGACGCACTTGCAGTTGTTTGATCTAGCTGAAATTTTGCATGTGCATATCTCTATGGAGTAAGTGGCAAATTACAGCTCTGAGCATATTGTGGTTTCTGATTTACAGGTGTTTGAACTGAGTCAAGTGTGAAATGGAGCCTGTTGAGTGTCGAGCAGTGATCCGGTTTTTGTATTTGAAAGGACGCACACCACGGGAGACTTTTGATGAAATGAAAGTAACTTATGGTGATGATGCTCCATCATATGACCTTGTAAAACGCTGGCATCGTGAATTCAAACATGGTCCGAACTCTGTGGAAACAGCTCCCAGATCTGGTCGCCCCCTTCTGCCATTGATGAGGCATCTGTCCGTCAAGTTGAGGCTGCCATTTTGGAAGATCAACGCATAATTATTCACCAAATAGCCCATGAGGTCAAGATTAGTACCGGGTCTGTGGACACTATCATTCATGACCATTTGCATATGCAAAAGGTGTCTGCCAGATGGATTCCCAGGTTGCTCACGCCTTTCCAGAAGCAAGAACGCGTCGAGTGCTCGAGGGTGAATTTGGAGATGTGCCAAGAAGATGAGTCAACATGTTTCAAAAGACTGATTACACAGGATGAAACCTGGGTCCATCACTATGATCCAGAGACCAAAGCCTAGTCAATGCAGTGGAAGCACCGTGACTCACCCCCTCCAAAGAAGGCAAGGGTGCAGCCCTCCGCTGGGAAGGTCATGCTCAAAGTCTTCTGGGACCAGGACGGAGTAGTGATGACAGATTTCCTGGCAAAGGGTACCACAATTGCAGGAGCCTATTATGCTTCACTTTTGAGGAAATTAAGAGAAGTTATCAAAATCAAGAGGCGAAGCAAGATCAGCAAAGGCATCCTCCTCCTGCAGGACAACGCTCCGGTCCACAACTCGCTTGTCGCCAGATCAGAAGCACAGGCGTATGGCTATGAACTCCTCCCCATCCCCCCCCTACTTTCCTGACCTTGCACCCTCTGATTTTCACCTCTTCCCAATCATGAAGTTGTTTTTGAAAGGAAAGCGTTTCCCAGATGATGCAGCCTTGGTTTCTGTAGTCACGTTAAGGTTGGAGGACCAAGCTGGGTTCTTCTACAAAAACGGTCTCCAGAGCCGCATCAAACGATGGGAGAAATGCGTAACTCTGGGTGGTTCCTATGTAGAAAAAGACCAATAACTGTGCCAAGTTTCGTTGCTCTACTGCTGTGGGAAGTGGGTCAGGGGCATTACTTATTGAACGCACCTCGTAGATATGTCATTTGAATTTGAAAGAAAGACCAAAGATGGGATTGAAGAAATATTTCTCAGAAACAGTAAAATAAATGACCGTTCTATGTTTTAAAATGCTGCATGGAGATTTATATTGCCGGAAGTCAAGAAGTGCAATGATTGATACGACTTTGATCAAATCAAAATGGTTATTATCTGATTGCGTGAATACTGCATGGCAGCACTGAAAAGTCCTGTATTGTTTAATACCTCAAGCCCACGGCTAATGAATGTGAAATTCTGTAGCAAACATACGCAAATAATAATAGGGCTATAGCAAATATTGTACACAATGCCACAGATTTGCTTGTCAGTTTCTTGACCCTAAGCAGTTGAGCGTATCCCTTAGTAGGTGATGACATGTGCATCTCTGATCAAAAGCAGAAATAGTGGGGGAGCATCATAGCTATGCGTTGAGAGAAATTATTTGGGGTTTGGATAACTCACTTCTGAAAACATGGGTGTTTTGTGCAACATCTTTAAACAACTTTTATTCGGAGACCTTTTAAGCGGGATGGGCTACTCAAGCGGCAGAACATTCTATCTGAGCCCCACCTGCAAGGTCATGCGCTTTTAATCTTGGTATGAGATCCTCATGTCGCGCACATATGGTTGTGAAGCATGTGCCTTGCGTACCCTTATCAGACGGGTAGTCATGATGGGTATGCTGGGCTTCGTATATTTTACCCCAGTGTTAATTTGATGGCATGCACTGCTATCACATGCAATAATAATAATAAAATAATAATAATAATAATAATAATAATAATAATAATAATAATAATAACATTATTGATAATAATAATAATAATAATAATAACACCGGGGACGTTTAAGATGTAGGACGTTTAAGAGAAGACACCGGGGACGTTTAAGATGTAGGACGTTTAAGAGAAGACACCGGGGACGTTTAAGATGTAGGACGTTTAAGAGAAGACACCGGGGACGTTTAAGATGTAGGACGTTTAAGAGAAGACACCGGGGACGTTTAAGATGTAAGGACGTTTAAGAGAAGACACCGGGGACGTTTAAGATGTAAGAAGGAAAATACAGAGCTCCGAAATCTATCCACAAACATCGAAAACAAGGGCACCCTATGGAGCCAAAGATTTACTAACAAAGAATTGGACTATATCCGAGTAAGTAATACGAATTGAAATTTATTACTATTTTCGAAACGAAATGATGTATTTTGACTCGATATTATCTCCACCTCTAACACAACACATGTAAACATGCGTGGAACAACACGATCATCCCCGACCTCAAACACCATGTACAAAGGAACTACGAAGAAATTAAATGCCACCGATACTATTCAACCCAAGAATAACAATCGAGCGGTACGTACATTAACCTACAACAAAAAATGTACGAAAAACTACACGTGCGAAATAATGTGACAACAGAAATAAACGGACCGGTACCCTACGAAAATGACGACCGTCAAAATAATGGGCCGAACGTTGTACCTCATGTCCCGCAATTAAAACCCAAAAGACGTAAATGGACACGTGAGGAATACATTTCTATCTTACACGCATACTTCACAGCAATGCTCTACCCACAAAATGAAAACACAACAACACATACATATAAAATATGGAAGGAAAATAATAGAGATATAGACTTGGATACAGCAATGAACCCTAATAAATTAGCTAACGTACGAAGATACATTCTCAAAGCCAAAAAAATATCAGAAATAGAAATAGAACATTTAAAAGAAAAGATACACCAGGAAAATGTAGATAGAAGCCACACAGCAATGCCCAATAATATAAACACTGAAACTGTAAAACACGAAGACAAACGCAACATTCCCAACAAACACGATGTAAACAACGAAGGGGAGCCTAATGATTATGATAATATAAAAAATAAAATAATCAAAGAACTAAAAACCACAGAGCTCAAAATGGACCACCGACCATACCTCCCAAGAATAAAAATAAACGCAATAACAACACCAATTATAAACAACATAAACCTAGCCGTCACTGAACTAGCCACTGAAACAAAAAAAAAAAAAGTGATATCACTGAACTAAATGACTTGATATACGCAGCAGCCACTGCAGCCACAAAAGAAGCTGGATACTCACCCAAACCCGCCCAAACAGGAGTACCACCACCCAAACAAACCCTGTGGATAAATAACATCCAAAACAAAATAAAAAAAAAATTAGAAAAGACCTGTCGATTCTTAATGAAATCAGCAAACAAGCAACGCTACTGAGCAACAAAAAGAGAACAAAAATGCTCCGCAAATATAACATCACAGAAAAAGATTTGCCGGAGATAAAAGAAAAGCTGAAGCAAGATATCTTTGCCAAAGCTCAAAGGATCCGCCGGTACGAGAAACGCCAACGCTTCTTTGAACAGAACAAAAAGTTCAACTCCGACCCCAAAAAGTTCTACCAAGATCTGGGCAAAAATAAAATAGAAGTCACTGCAGCACCAACGGCAGAAGAATTGGAAGAATTCTGGAAAGAAATATGGTCGGCGAACGAACAGCCAAAAAAAAGGAGTATGAAAATAACAAACTCGGCATCTGAACAACTTTGGACCCCCATAACAACTGAAGAGGTCACCCAGGCACTGCAAAAACTAAGCAACTGGAAGGCACCTGGGCATGACAAGATCCCCAATTTCTGGTTGAAATATCTAACAGGAATGCACAAAAAGCTGGCTGAAAACTTTAACAGCATACTAGCAGAGCCAGAGACAATGCCTGAATGGCTCACGAAGGGGAAAACCATCTTAATTCCCAAATCAAATGAAACAACAAAACCAGAAAACTACAGACCAATAACCTGCCTCCCTACTATGTTCAAGGCATTTACTGCAGTGATATCGCAAAGGCTGAACAAGCACCTGGACGAAAACAAACTGTTCCCAGAAGAGCAGAAAGGATGCCGCAAGGGCTCATATGGCTGTAAAGATCAACTAATGATTAATAAAGCCGTAACTGAAGACAGCCACAGAAAGAAGAAAGGCCTCAGTATGGCCTGGATTGACTACAAAAAGGCGTTTGATAGCATCCCCCACACATGGATCCTCGAAACACTAGCCATTAACAAAGTAGCACCAACAATCATAAAATTCATAGAGCACTCTATGAATAAATGGCAAACAGTCCTACACCTCCAAACAAAAGAGGGACTCATGAAAACTAAAGACATCCCCATTAGAAGAGGAATATTCCAGGGAGACACGCTCTCTCCACTCCTTTTCTGCTTGGCACTGTCACCTCTATCTGATATGCTAAATAGAACTGGATGCGGATATAAATGTTACGGCAAAACGATCTGCCACCTTTTATATATGGATTACCTAAAACTATACGCTGCAAATGACAAACAGCTGGAAACACTATTAAAGACAGTTCATGGATTTACCAAAGAAATAGATATGAAATTTGGATTAGAAAAATGCGCCAAAGTAACCATGTAAAGAGGAAAACTAGTTAAGAGTAACAACATCACACTAGATAAAACCAATGAAATAAAAGAATTAGACCAAAGCCAAACTTACAAATACTTAGGAATCCATGAACTAGATAAGACACAACACACACAAATGAAAGAGAAAATAAAAAAAGAATATTATAGACGAGTTAGATCAATACTAAAAACAGAGCTCAATGCTAAAAACAAGATAATAGGTATCAACACTTTAGCTGTCCCTGTTATAAGTTACAGCTACAATATCCTTAACTGGACACGAAATGAACTGTCCAAAATAGATAGGAAAACAAGAAAAATACTGACAGGATCTAGGATGCATCACCCAAAATCTGACATAGAAAGACTATATATACAACGTATAGAAGGTGGTAGAGGCCTTATACAGCTGGAAAACTACTATAAAATAACCACCATAGGACTGCAAAAATACCTACTTCAGAAGGAAGGAAAACTGATCCAGATAGCAGCAAAACATGAGCAAAACAAAAAACTGTTCTCAGTATTTAAGGAAGCTGACAAATACAAACAAGAAATCATACCACCTAATAAACACAAAGAAGAAGAAGAAGATGATGAAGAAACAACAAAAGCTATAAAACAAATGAAATCCAAACTAAAAATAGAACAGCAACGAGCCATGATAAAATGATGGCAAGAAAACCCCTTCATGGTAAATACTGCACTAAACTAAACGCAAAAGAAATAGACAAAGAAAAATCCCAGCAATGGTTGAGAAGCTCAGGACTCAAAGCAGAAACAGAGGGATTTTTAATTGCAGCACAAGACCAAAGCCTCCCCACCAGAAATTACCAAAAACATGTAATGAAAAGAAATATTACAAGTAACTGCAGAATATGTGGAGATGGACAAGAAACAATAAATCATATTATCTCTAGCTGCCCAGTCCTGGCTAAGAAGGAATATATTCACAGACATGACAGAGTTGGAACCTACATACATTGGAAGCTATGCCAACATTATGGAATAACAACAGAAAAAAGATGGTATAGGAACACACCAGAAAAGGTCACAGAAAACGAGAAAGCAACCATACTCTGGGATATGCCGATACACACAGATAGAGAAATTAAGGCCAACAGATCAGATATAGTTGTCAGAGATCATGAAGAAAAAAAATGCTTTCTAATTGATGTATCAATACCGGCAGATGACAACGTGTCTGTAAAAGAAATGGAGAAACTCTCAAAATACAAAGACCTGGAAATAGAGGTAACTCGAATGTGGAACCTGAAAACAGAAACAATTCCTATCATAGTAGGTGCATTAGGCATGATAAAAAAATATTCAGACAAATACATAACAAAAACACCAGGACTTACAAACACATATAACATACAGAAAATTGCACTACTAGGCACTGCACACATCCTACGCAGAACACTTTCCATACAATAACCATCAGAGCATCACAACAAATCACAGCACATACCTAAGGCACACAGAGCTGCGCTCGGTAGTGAAGTGAAAGCATGCTATAAAAATAAACCTCCTGAATAATAATAATAATAATAATAATAATAATAATAATAATAATAATAATAATAATAATAATAATAATCCTTTCTACTAAAGGCACAAGGCCTTTGGATGGAAGGAGAGTAGTCGATTACATCGATCCCAGTGTTTCACTGGTATTTAATTTATCGATGCCGAAAGGATAAAAGGCAAAGTTAACCTCTGCAGAATTTGAACTCAGAACGTAATGACAGGCGAAATACCGCTAAGAATTTCGTCCCTCGTGTTAACGATTGCGCCAGCTCGCCGTAATAACGATCCTTTCTACTATAGACACAAGGCTTGAAACTTTGAAGGAGGAGGCTGCTCATCAATTACATCGATCCCAGTTTACAAAAGGTACTTGTTCCATTAATCCCAAACGGATCAATGGTAAAATTTACCTCAGTGGAACCTGAATTAAAAGGAGTAAATGCCCCTAAGCATTTTGAGCTAAAGATTCTGCCAAGTGATTGCCTTACCAATAATATTGATAATATTTTCTACTATAGGCACAAGGCCTGAAATTTTGTGATAGGAGGATGGTCGTTTACATCGTCTCCAGTGCTTGACTGGTACTAATTCATCGACTCCGAATGCATGAAAGACAAGTCTGACTCGGTGGAATTTGAACACAGAACGTAAAGACAGAGGAAATGCCGCTATTCATATTGTCCGGTGTGCTAACAATTCTACCATCTCGCACCCTCAGCATCAACAGAAATATCAACCAGAAGGTATATCTGCCAGCAAAAAGTCATACATAGTACACGAATATAAATAATAAAACCGTAAGTTATTTGGATTTGCGGAGTTTAAACGCAAATGGTAATTATTGCACAAACTTTTGTACGAAGCTTTAAGGCGATAACTTTAAAAAAAATCTAATACTCAAATAATTAGCAACATTAACTCTTTTATTTTACGGCTCTTTATTTCTTTATTTTTTATTTACTTTCATGTGGCAATAGATTGTATCTATTTTATTTATTTATTTATTTATTCATTTATTATTTTTAGTTGACTACGAATTTTGATTTTTAACTTAAATCATATTATAATTCAATTCCGGTTTCACGTAATTCATGATTTAATATTAATTTGATTTTTCTTTTGACTCTCTCAAATATTGTAATTAATTTTTACAAATAAATCGTGATAAGAATACTGAAAAATTAATATTTCGTTCTTTGAAATTCTCTATTATGACTGTTATGTCAATGAAAAATACGATAAAATCTGTCTCTCTTCCCTGGCATTATCTCTGTCCGTTTATCGTCTTTCTTTTTGTGTCTCTACTTCACAATGTATCAGAATTCAACTATACGGCATAGCGAGGATATATGATATAATTTAATGACAGTCATACTAACATGTTAGTCAAACTTTCGTGTAAGTTTTGCGCACTAACGCTCGTTAATCGCAGAAGTTTGGGATTTGTCCTCAACGCAGCAATGCTTGTTGCTTCGGATTTTCTGACAGCAAAGTCGTTTAGGTAAATAAATACAAAAGTTGCCGTTATTTAGTTCTGCGCCGTAGGAGCTGTAATACTGAGTTCAAAATGGCAGAGGAATTTCTTTCTAAAAACAACGTATAAGAGTTTTTTTCTGAAAGGAGGCAAAAAGCAGGTGAAGGTGTACAAAGAGGAAGAATAAAATCTATAACTTCAAGAAGAAAAGGGAGGTGTAGAGGAAGACAGGGAGAGAATGAAGTACAATAGATGAGGTAAAGAGCAAAGAAAAGGCAACAGAAAGGAGAAAATGGAAAACAGGAAAGATGAAGTGAAAGAAAAATAGGATTTATAACGGAATGGAGAACGGCATTCATTATGCTGCACCAAGCACGAAATTGTAGCGTTGTTCGATCCAGCTTTGCAAATGATCTCGATTAACCGCCTTGCTGGAAGCTGTTGATGAAATAGAATTCACACAAATATTTCATCTCTTATTCTACATGACACAGTTCGACTTTCGCTGAGGTCGACTTTGCTTTTCCTCTTTTCGGGTTCGATGAAATAAGTACCAGTTACGCACTGGGTTCGATATAATCGACTAAACCCCTTACGCCAAATTTTTCAAGGCCTTGTGACTAGAATAGAAATAGTTATTCTGCATGACAAATATTTCTATTCACTCCACACAAACTAGAATCTAAAACACTGAGGCCAGATGATAAGATCTTGTGTTAAATACGGTGTGAAGAGCTTCCTCGGCAAATATGCGTGCTGTGTGCAGTCCAAATCCAAGATTTGCACTTCTGAGGGGCATAAGTTGAAGTCATACCTTAAACTTGCTGGCCTGCGTATTTGTTTATTCATAGGAATGCTACTATGAATATGAATATATATAAAAATATGTATGTATGCATGCATGTATGTCTATATATGTACTTACATATATAAGTTCATATATATGAACACACACAATACGCGCGCGCGTGTGTCCAGTTGTTTGTAGTACTGGGTACAAGAAAATGCCATGTATGAAATTAGCAATATCACCCCAAATTTTTAAGTTGTGTGTAGAATTATGATCCGTCGTATGGTTTTTGATAAAGCAATGCATCAATTATATTCGGTGGAGTTATACTGTCATAGACCTTATGTGTTTCCATCTTTATACTTTGAACTTTGAATACTATTGGGTTTTCTTCCTTTATAATCGAATGGTTTATCTAATGTGAGTAGAGTTGTATTTATTCCTTCGACTAGAATAGTTTGTATATAGCTAGTTATTTTTACTTTTTGTCAGCCTAAATTTGTTATATTAGCTGAGAGGCATTTCTATGTCATTTATTCCTACTTCCCAACTTCTTTTCGGAAACGTGTGCGGTTTGCCCAGCGGATATAGACTTTTCCTGGTCATGTATCAGAATATAAGTATCAGAATATAAGTATTCCGAGTGTTTATTGAGCGAAAACACCTAAAGCTCCACGAGGCTCCGGCAGGGGATGGTGGTGATCCCTGCTGTACTCTTTCACCACAACTTTCTCTCACTCTTACTTCCTGTTTCTGTTGTACCTGTATTTCAAAGGGCCGGTATTGTCACTCTCTGTGTCACGCTGAATATCCTCGAGTACTACGTTAAGGGTACACGTGTCTGTGGAGTGCTCAGCCACTTACACGTTAATTTCACGAGCAGGCTGTTCCGTTGATTCGGATCAACCGGAACCCTCGTCGTCGTAACCGACGGAGTGCTTCCACTTCCATTCCGATGCAATATCATATGGAAAATTGTTTATTATCTAATCCCCTGTTGACATCAGTCTCTTAATCATTTTTAATTTAGTAGCTTATATTCCACTTAATAATATTACAATTTGACATTTATCCATTTCAATTTTAAATCAAATCTGACGTTGAGATTTTTGATTTGTTATCGGTTACACTTCCTCCTTGCCTAATTTTTCGTGACTTTAAAAATGAAAAGATTTTTCTTCCTATTCTTTCTTTACTAATTATGGATTTCCGCTTTCTTTTGATTTTAGTTTATTTCTAATATTTCGTCTTTCGTGCAATTAGCTTCTACCTTGTACACCATTATTTCCTTGTATAGAGTAAACTACTTTTCACCACTTCATTTTACTTAAATCGTTTTGTATCAAATTATTCATCTAACTTGGCGTGCTTCATAGCATTTTTTTTTTCTGAACCCACATTTATTATTTTGGAATTGTTCTTTTCATTGAAATTGGTAGATAAATTTTACCAGATTAAAAGTGTGTTCAGAATGAAATTATTAGTTTTACACTGTAATTTCTTTAATCATTTTACTATTAGATTAAAGGCGGTGAGCTGGCAGAAAGGTTAGCACGCCGGGCGAAATGCTTAGCGGTATTTGGTCTGCCGCTACGTTCAAAGTTCAAATTCGGCGCGAAGTCGACTTTGCCTTTCATCCTTTCGGAGGTCGATTAAATAAGTACCAGTTACGAACTGGGGTCGATATAATCGACTTAATCCGTTTGTCTGTCCTTGTTTGTCCTCTCTGTGTTTAGCCCCTTGTGGTAGTAAAGAAATACGTATTTCGCCTGCCGCTACGTCCTGAGTTCAAATTCCGCCGAGGTCGACTTTGCCTTTCATCCTTTCGGGGTCGATAAATTAAGTACCTGTTACTCACTGGGGTTGATGTAATCGACTCAATTTCCATGTTTGTCCTTATTTGTTCACTCTATGTTTAGCCCCTTCTGGGCAATAAAGAAATAACTTTTAGGTTGTTATGTTAAAGCTGTTGCCATGTCTTGCGTATCAGTATATTTTATGCCAATCAACGTATGATTGGTTTTGAATTCAGCTTTCAGTTTCCACCCGGAAGCGGTGAGATAGCAGAATCATTAGCACGCTAAGTAAAATGTTTAGCGGGATTTCGTCTGTCTTTACGTTCTGAGTTCAAATTCCGCTGATGTCTACCTTACATTTCATCCTTTCGGGGTCGATAACATTAGTACCAGTTCGGCATGGGAGTCCAAGCAATCGAGTTAACCACTTACCCAAAATTTCTGGTTTTCCTACCAAAATTTGAAGCCAATATTTACCCGATTCTTCTGAAATATATATTTCTAACTTGGTTTTGCTTTGCTATGTTTCATCTTAGTTTGATATACTGCTAATTTGTCAGTGTTTCTTATAATTCTAATTATTTCAATTCAGTATCAAAAATATCCAACTTAATGTTTCGACTTTTAATTAGTTTATTTATTCTTAAACTAGTTTGGTTATGTGTTTTACTACGCATTTTCCTAACACTGCTGAATTCGCGTACTCTCCTTTTTATGAACCAATGGGTTTTGAATGATACACACACACACACCACACACACACACACACAGACACATATATATATATATATATATATATATATATATATATATATATATATATATATATATATATATATATATATACTAGCAGCATCGCCCGGCGTTGCTCGGGTTTGTAAGGAAATAACTATAAAGCATTTTTAGAGAGTTATAGTCAAAAAGTAGTAAAAAATTCATTAAGAATGGAAAAAAATTATAGTAAATTTTTTTTTTAAATCCTTGACTCATCGTAGGCATTTTTAGAGAGTTACTTCCCTTATATAATAGCACAAAAAAGACATTAAAATGGAAAAAAATTATGTTAAATTATTTTTAAAATCGTAGACTCATCGTAGACGCGCTAATACCCAGAAGGGCTCGATATAAATCACGATTATAAGATACTCGGTTTTGGTTAAACTGCACCGCAAAATGTGGGAGTAGTTAGGAATCTAAATCGTAGGAGACAGACACACAACTTCACTTTTATATATAAAGATTTGTGCAACAACTAAAACATTCGGTTGTGCAAATTGTTTGCACAGGAAACCTGCCCTGTGTGGCGGTTTTTGCCGTTTTTGTGGATCTGTTTCAGCTTTTTTAGCGATTTCTGTTTTGGCGACTTCAAGCCAAGTCGTTGTTCTAAAAGAACGCTGGTCTCCTTGACAACGCTTTACGACGTTGATTTCCTTACACTCCCTTCCCCACAGCTTCATGAGGGAGGGAAGAAGGGGGAGAAGCAACACGGGTGCAGGTGTGAGCATGGACGCCAACTCCGCCGCCATCGACACACGAAAAAATATGCGTTAAAATGGAAAAAGGTTATGGTAAATTATTTTTAAAATCGTAGACTCATCGTAGACGCGGGCTAATACCCAGACGGGCTCGATATGAATCACGACTATAAGATACCCGAATTTGGTTAGACTGCACCGCAAAATGTGGGAGTAGTTCGGAATCTAAATCGTAGGAGACAGACACTCACACAACTTCACTTTTATATATATAGATATACTAGCAGTATCGCCCGGCGTTGCTCGGGTTTGTAAGGGAAATAACTATATAAGCATTTTTAGAGAGTTACTTCCCTTATAGATGCCAATTCGGGCTTTCTTAGCCATTTCTGTTTTGGTGTCTTCAAGCCATGAAGTCGTTCTAAAAGAACCCTGGTCTCCTTGACAACGCTTTACGACATTGATTTCCTTACACTCCCTTCCCCACAGCTTCACGAGGGAGGGAAGAAGGGGGAGAAGCAAACAGGTGCAGGTGTGACCATGGACGCCAACTCCGCCGCCATCGACACACGAAAAATTATGCATTAAAATGGAATAAAAAATGATGTTAAATTATTTTTAAAATCGTAGATTCATTGTAGACGCGCGCTAATACTCAGACGGGCTTGATATGAATCACGACTATAAGATACCCGAATTTGGTTAAACTGCACCGCAAAATGTGGGAGTAGTTAGGAATCTAAATCGAAGGGGACAGACACTCACACAACTACAGTTTTATATATATAGATATATGGTGATGCATATTTGCCATTTGAATATGGCTAACCCATAAAGGTGGATGCTACTGTAGTTTGTATCCCCAGGAAGATATCTCCTCCAGCTGGCTATAGACACACTATCTGTGTCCTCTCAGTATTTGTAAAGGGGAGTCATCCTCCCCGTCTTCAACACATGATACACACGTACCCGAGTTTCAAGGTGTTTACCTTTCATCAGCGTGTGACAATCATGGTTGTCGATGAGAAGTCAGATCCCTTCACAAATACAAATACAAATACATATACTCTCATCAACAACCATGATTGTCACACGACTGCGCATGCGCGAAAGTGTGAATGCGCATGCGCGAACGTGTGACCACGCATGCGCGAACGTGTGACTGCGCATGCGGGAAAGTGTGACTGCGCATGCGCATTCACACTTCTAAGTATTAGCGTGCGTCTACGATGAGTCTACGATTTTTAAAATAATTTAACATCATTTTTTATTCCATTTTAATGCATAATTTTTCGTGTGTCGATGGCGGCAGAGTTGGCGTCCATGGTCACACCTGCACCTGTTAGCTTCTCCCCCTTCTTCCCTCCCTCGTGAAGCTGTGGGGAAGGGAGTGTAAGGAAATCAACGTCGTAAAGCGTCGTAAAGCTAGTTGTATATAAAGTAAGATGACTTGCCTATAGAATTTATAATACTGGTTGTTTCATTCAGCAATTTTTCGAAGGAGTCAGAGCTATATAGAAATGTATTGGAGATAACGATTTTCCTGAACAGTTTATATATATATATATATATATATATATATTATATATATATATATATATATATATATATATATATATATATATATATTGGCTGATTCTATTATTTCGTTTTGCCAAACACTGAATATCGATGTTTTCTCTTTTGACACAGCGTGGTTAGTGTATTGCCTCAGTTTTCTGGCTACTATGTTTATATACATTACATCAACTATCAGGGCCGAAGAGGAGATACTTATTTGTGCATATCTTCTAGATTTTGGTAAGGCTTATATTTTGTTGTTGTTTTCGCCTGCAACAAAATAATTGGATTAACGTAGCTCATAGTAGCGACGACGGAAGATGGTTTCAATAATAATGGCAACTTGTACTCTTCTTCGAAGGGGAAACAATAAAGTACATAACATCTGTATAGTACAAACACTTCACAAATAACTGTAACACCCTCATCGTTAATGAAGTATAAAATGTACAAAAGAATGAATGAATAGATCAGGATCTACTATATGAGTGTCAGCTGATGGATTAAGAGAGGTACATTTATTTGATCATGGTGTAAGTGGGTGAACATTTCCCATACATCTTTGATCACTCGTTCCTTCTAAATGACAATGCAGTCCATCATGCATAGTTTCGAACAGTTTTAATTATATATGTCTCTTAAGCCTAAATGAATCTAGAAAGTAGGCCATACCGATATTAATGTTAAATGTAACTGGCACACCGTCGCTTACGACGACTAGGGTTCAAGTTGATCCCATCAATGGAACATTCTGCTCGTGAAATTAACGTACAAGTAGCTGAGCGCTCCACGAGCACGCATAACCTTAACGTAGTTTTCAGGGAGAATCAACGTGTCAAACAGTGTGACAAGGCTGGCCCTTTGAAAACCAGGTACTAGTCATTCTCGCCAGCTGAGTGAACTGGGGCAACCTGAAATACAGTGTCTGGCTCAAGGACACCACCATGCAATCGTAAACCGAATATCTTAACCACTAAGCTTTCATAACGTTAAATGTGCAGTGGTAATCTAATCTATAAAATGAAGAAGGTAAAGGTTGATACAAATCGGATTTTTATGTAAAAGGGGTCTAAATGGGGCTGGAAGGGGATTAAAATTTACAGGAGGGGTTAACTTAAGGTGACCGCGCGTAGAGCGGGTCACCTTAAGCTAGTTGTAATAAAAAAATTCGCTAAGGTTGCAACCCGGCAGAAACGTTAGCACGCCGGGCGAAATACTTAGCGGTATTTTGCCTGTCATTACGTTCTGAGTTCGAATTCCGTCGAGGTGGACTTTGCCTTTCATCCTTTTAGGATAAATAAATTAAGTACCAGTTGTGTACTTATATGTCATTTTTATCACTACAACGATTTCCTCCTCGTGCTGACAAGAGAATCCGTACATGGTCGCTGGATATTATTTCTTTTAGAAATAGAAACCAACTTGGTGCCATTCTAGTAGTAGTTGGTAAAATTTCTAGTAATCTAGTACAATTACTACTATGTGGTCATGTCAAATGCTAGAGAATATAGCCAAATACAGATTGTATATGTATAGAGATTTGATTCCTTATTGCTTCAAGTTTGCTTTCAAGTTTTTATTAAATCAACTACGGTCGATTTAATCGACTGGAACCTTCCTCAAAAATTAGAATAAAAGATATCGTGTAAATGAATTTTAGACGTACCTCTAAAATTAGTAATCCATGACAGCTAAATTGCTTTAGATAATTAGTCTGCAATTGGAATTAACAATAATACAATCTACAGAAATTCGGAAGCACTCCGTCTGTTACGACGACGAGGGCTCCGGTTGATCCGATCAAATTAACGGAACAGCCTGCTTGTGAAATTAACGTGTAAGTGACTGAGCACTCCACAGACAAGTGTACCCTTAACGTAGTTCTCGGGGATATTCAGCGTGACGCAGAGAGTGACAAGGCCGGCCCTTTGAAATACAGGTACAACAGAAACAGGAAGTAAGAGTGAGAGAAAGTTGTGGTGAAAGAGTACAGCAGGGATCACCACCATCCCCTGCCGGAGCCTCGTGGAGCTTTAGGTGTTTTCGCTCAATAAACACTCGGAATACTTATATTCTGATACTTATATTCTGATACATGACCAGGAAAAGTCTATATCCGCTGGGCAAACCGCACACGTTTCCGAAAAGAAGTTGGGAAGTAGGAATAAATGACATAGAAATGCCTCTCAGCTAATATAACAAATTTAGGCTGACAAAAAGTAAAAATAACTAGCTATATACAAACTATTCTAGTCGAAGGAATAAATACAACTCTACTCACATTAGATAAACCATTCGATTATAAAGGAAGAAAACCCAATAGTATTCAAAGTTCAAAGTATAAAGATGGAAACACATAAGGTCTATGACAGTATAACTCCACCGAATATAATTGATGCATTGCTTTATCAAAAACCATACGACGGATCATAATTCTACACACAACTTAAAAATTTGGGGTGATATTGCTAATTTCATACATGGCATTTTCTTGTACCCAGTACTACAAACAACTGGACACACGCGCGCGCGTATTGTGTGTGTTCATATATATGAACTTATATATGTAAGTACATATATAGACATACATGCATGCATACATACATATTTTTATATATATTCATATTCATAGTAGCATTCCTATGAATAAACAAATACGCAGGCCAGCAAGTTTAAGGTATGACTTCAACTTATGCCCCTCAGAAGTGCAAATCTTGGATTTGGACTGCACACAGCACGCATATTTGCCGAGGAAGCTCTTCACACCGTATTTAACACAAGATCTTATCATCTGGCCTCAGTGTTTTAGATTCTAGTTTGTGTGGAGTGAATAGAAATATTTGTCATCATATGGATGAATTAGTTGATTACGCTCGGTCATTATTAAACAGACAGTGCAAAATTTTGGCAGGGAGAAATGAATTTACATCGTAAGAAAATAGGGATAAATGATAAGAGAAATAACACACATATAACTAACTCATTCCACGTATGTGTGGTGGGAGCGTGCATGCGTGTGGTGTGTGTGTGTGTATGCCCGTCTGGGTTTGTGCGTGTGTGTATATGTGTGTGTATGTATGTGTTTCTGTGAGTGTGTGTGTCTTGTATGTATGGGTATGCATATGTAAGGCGGTGTTTTCTTGTGGTTTAGAACACTGTTTCTTCGTGTGTTAAACTTCGTCTTAATTTCTCCTCTCTTTATTACTATTCTTTTCATTTCTTATACCATAGTTTATATGTTGGACAATATAAATCGGTGGTTCGCCAAACTTGAAGCAATAAGGAATCAAATCTCTATACACATACAATCTGTATTTGGCTATATTCTCTAGCGTTTGACACGACCACGTAGTAGTAATTGTACTACATTGCCAGAAATTTTACCAGCTACTACTAGAAATGGTTACAAGTTGGTTTCTATTTCTAAAAGAAATAATATCCAGCGACCATGTACGAACTCTCTTGTCAGCACGAGGAGGAAATCGTTGTAGTGATGCGTGTAAAAAGGACTTATATTGATTTCAACCAATAAGCATCTTAAAGGCGAGACCAAAAGACTAACTTTAAGTTGGTATATCCTCAATAAAAAACACCATTGGCATACATGTCCTTTTAAAACTGCAGTACTTTCTTTTAATCCTGATTTGAAAGACGATATTGCTATTGATTTAAGATTGCTGGCAAATAATTGGTTGAAATAAGTTTAGAACAGTGGCATTAACCATCCAATGGAATCGCAAAATGAATTCCGGTTTTCTTCATGCGTGAATTCTTAAAAAGAGAGAATGAAAAGAAATAGGTTTCAAAATTACCATATCGGTTTCTTTCAAAGTAACATTCTGTTGTTTACTAAGTGACAACTATATACATAGATTTAATTGGTTGGTTCTGTGTTTACTTAGTTGATTCGTTGCGTTAATTTCTTTATCGATTTTGTAGATCATAAGAAGGAAATAGATTCCGAAATCAAAATGAAGAAAAATCATAGAAGAAACTCTGAAGATATTAATGGACGTAAAAGACTGGAATTGATTTTAAAAAATATGAAATATATATATTAGATTCATTTGTATAGGACAGGCAAGCTTGGATAATGTTATAAAGGTCAGCTAACTGATTCATTTTGAATTCATTCCATTTGCTTATGGCTATATAACTCTCCGTGAATAGCATTCATCTCTTATGAAACTTGTGCAGAAGTTTGTATAGAAGGTGAAGAAAAACACGCAGAATAGAATATACTCTTTACTTCAGAGTTTGACTCCAGTAAAGGTTATTATCAACAACCCATGATAAACCAATAAGGCAGTCTCACTTTATCAGCTAGAAAGAGCAGTTATATATACCTTATATCACGTACTATCGACTTAAAAATCGGCGGTGAAATTATGTAGCCATAGATGTATTTTGTCAGAAAAGAAGATGGGATGGTCGAGAATGGAATGCCTGTCATCAAAGTTTTTATTTCCGAATTAGTGTTGATTTAAGTAAAATATTAATAAGAACGGACATTATAGACTAAAAAAAAGAACATTAATGTGGTTATATCACCTATAGTGGAGGCGCATTGGCCAGTGGTTAGGGCAGCAGACTCGCGGTCGGAGGATCGCAGTTTCGATTCCCAGACCGGGATATGTGTGTGTTTATTGAGCGAAAACATCTAAAGCTCCACGATGCTCCGGCAGAGGTGGTGGCGACCCCTGTTGTACTCTTTCGCCACAACTTTCTCTCCCTCTCTCTTCCTGTTTCTTGGGTAACGCTGCAATGGACTGGCGTCCAGTCCAGCTGGGGGGGGGGAACACATACGCCATAGAAACCAGGAAACCGGACCCATGAGCCTGGCTAGGCTTGAAAAGGGCGCATAAAAAATAATAAAATATCACTTATAAGAAATAGTAGCCAAATCACGCTAAACTAACACAAATAAATATAACGCAGATAAGCTAACCCTAGTCCTTAAAGTACAGAATTGTCACGCTGAGATACCTTTGAAGAGTTGGAATCTGCTTCACAAAGTTTGGATTTACTTAGAGCTAAACAATATCAACCACAGCGTCAATAAGAAGATATTCTTGAAACCTGCTGTCTAATCGCATGTTGCCAATGTTTTTGAGAGCAACATATGCTATATAATTAGCAAATTATTTATCTTGTGTTGTCATAGTTAATTACCCACAAGTCATCTCTGATCTAGCGCATCCATAGTCAATGGTATCCCAACTGTGTATATTTGTGACTAAATTGTCCAGTAGGGTATAGTTTGAGGAAATTTGGCTGCTATTTCAGAACTTGGAACTATGAGGAAATTTTTTTTGGTATTTATTTTAGTTTACTTTTAGATATGATTGCGGTCAAAAGCGTACCTTCGGTGCATATGCCTTTCCTGCAGTTGTCGACTTCCGATTATTTAAGCAGAACATTAAAGACTCAATCTGACCACACTCGAAGACATGTGGATATCACCGAGCATTGACCATTCATCCAGATATAGTAAGTAAAATAATGATCGGGTAGGTCCTTCCACAACTGATTGGAGTCAGTTTGATATATGGCAAATTATATCTACTGAGTGGTCAGTTTCTTGTAGACATTATTACGACTATTTTGAAGTCAGTTTGTCGTATAAGAGTGAATAGTGGAGGTAAAAAATACAGATGGACGCCTGTGACATGGAAAACATAGATTTGTTGGTGACGGCGTTCTTCATTTAGTGAGCCAATGAACCTTTCGCTTGCAGAGACAATACAAATATAATTAACTTAATGGAACAAGGGAAACAACGTTGGAATTTAAATGAATGACAATTAATAAAAAAAAAAATGATAAGCAGTATGAAGTGATCCTGATTTTTTATCTCTATGCTGACAACTTTGAACATGTGCCAGTCGTATCAGACCTTCAATGAAGTTTAGCCGCATGAAAACTCCTACCACTTACGACAGCCTCTGTTGAATCCAATCTACAGGAGAACTAACTTCTTCTGACACTCACTGATAGTCTCTCGCCTTTTCAAATATTAGACGAGCAATATCGTTGCATCAATAAAGGTTTTGAATCTGGCATGAAGGTTTTACTAGTCTGCTCACTTACGTGCTTTATTCGACTCATGTCTTTTGAATCAGAAGCTGACTGGTAGGGTATGTCGATGGAAAACTCTCTCTTATTCGCATTACATTTACTCTTGTTTTCATTCCCAGTGATCGTTTGCTTCGTTCAAATTATTCCCCCTTTATCTCTTGCTCGAAAACATCCAAATGCGGCATAAATACCTCCAAGAAAAAAAAAAGTCAGTGAAGAGTTATGTCAGAAGATACACCAAAAAATAACTAAATGTTATGGGAATCACAAACTATAGATTCAATGTTTATGTTCGACTTGCAAAGTGATAGGAGAATAAATGTAGAATTTTTTTTTTCACTAGTTTCAGCTCAGAGCTGCGGATATGCTGATGCACCGCCGTTTTGCTACACTGTTATTACTAAGAGCCTCCTCTAATATGTGGTGCTTGTTGAAGAATGGAGTTTGATATAGCTACCTTCATTTGCACCTCTTATTAAGAGTTCAATTCTTAGTCACAACCTTCCTGGTTATATACCACTGGGTGACGCATTAAGGATTGGCCTTAGTTATGCCAATGGAAGTGGGTAGACAGAAAATATGTGGTAACTCGTCAGGTAGACTATATACATAATCCTAGAGGCCAGTCTTATTATATAGTGTGTGGCGCTGTGTCAGTTTTGTGTACTATATATTGGCATGTGTGTCTAGAATATTCCCAGCCATATGGTTTAATCTCCGCCCGTCGAACAATTGTACTCATCGACAAACCGACGAGACATCCTATTTATTTCTTCTTGTATTCTCTCACCTCTCTCTCTTACTCTCTTTCATTCTCTCTCTCTCTCTCTCTCTCTCTCTCTCTCTCTCGCATCTCCCTCGTGCTCTCTCTGTATTTGAAAAGCGAGAGAAGGTAAGAGCCGAAAATAAATAAATTTAAACATTCACGGAAAAAGATAATTCACAGTTTATTTTTTTTATTCGTAATCTACTTTTATTTTATTTTAAATAATTCCAAATTTACTCTATATTCCAAAACAAATTATCATTTCCGAAGAACATAATGGAGAACAGCTCATTGTTGAAGTGCTTCGTTTTTGTTTGTTTTTCAACTTATTCACATAACGCATAAACGCAAACACACACGGACACTCTTTCACAAACGTGAGAACGTACACGGGCACAGGCGCTCATACAGATACACGGGCACAGGCGCTCATACAGATACACGCTCAATTACAATAATATGAAACGAATGAGTTTATATATAAAATATTAATAATAAAAGAGATAACGTAAATGAATTGACAGCAATTATGAATCCTTAATAAATATCATATAATCTCCAATAAAACTTTTCCATTAATCAATGGTAATAAATAGATGGAGTTATTAATGGAGTTAATAAAGATATTAAAACAGCGCCAATCATTATACAGTTCGAAGCTAGTTTGTTTATGTGTTTGAGTGGCAAGAAACCAAATAAAAACATCAGTTATTCAAGAGTTTGATAACTTACCCGTTCGTCATTTATTCCTGTTTTGCCGATCACGACATGGAAAAAACTTTTGGAAAAAAAAAAAAAGATATTTGACGCCGAAAATGACTGGAATAGAAAGAAAACTTTGGAAAAAAATGTTTAATAAAACTGTGCAAATTATATTCAATATTGACCTGAATTCGATTTATTTTTAGCATATCTCTTTTTTTCTCAAATATGAGTTTTCATCTTTTTAACACTCAGATAAATTATTCTCTTTTGGCTTTCAAATGACAACTAATTGCTTATTTTGTTTCCCCTCTAGTACGTGCAAATCTGCGCAAATGCCACTTGTTTTGGTTTTCATTATTTAATCTGTTTCTTTTGTTTTCAGCAAATAATTGTTTTATATACTTTTCGATTATCTCCAATGTAATTATTAAAGTTGTGATTTCACTTCACTTTTTTTTTTTTTTGTATTTTAGCTCATATTCATAAACGAAACAAAATTGTTTTATACTTTCCATTATTTTTCTGGATTTATCTATAATAACTCGTACTGATTTTATTTCTATGTTACACCATAACTGGAATCGTATATTAGAATTTATCTATACATATATTTCATTTCAATTTTCATTTTAGATTTTATTCATAAACGAAATAAAATGTCTCTTTATTCCATTATGTTTCCAGTTTTATCTATAATAATTGGTATCAATACTCTTTCGATATTTTCTCGTGGCTGATACGTTGTATAAGATTTGATATATCATATATATACATATTGGGTCATCCCATATATAATGCGTTTTTTTTTTCAATTACATAAACTAGAATTCGGAGGGGGACTGGATAAACTATCAGCATCAATTTACTATAAAAGCGGATAGTCATTTTACCATGTACTTATTCTCAGTGCAAGGTCTGAAGATTATAATTCGATTTTAACAGTTATTTTTTCAAAACTATAAGGGAAGTGACAAAAAGCATATTCGGCATATTTTGCTTCATGAGTTCAATAAAGGCAACAACGCAACAGAAAGTGCGAGGAATATTCATGTATTATATGGGGATCGGACAATATGCGTAAGCCAGTGTTAACAGTAGTTTCAGAAATTCCGAGCCAGAAACTACAGCATAGAAGACGAATCTCTTCCTGGAAGATTTGTAAAGCTCGACGAAGACGTTCTGCAAACCCCGGTGGAACGAAATCCCATCATAACTGTTGAGGGACTAGCAGAGAAGCTTGAATTTGATCAT
The DNA here is from genome assembly GCF_006345805.1 of Octopus sinensis. Classification (NCBI taxonomy): domain Eukaryota; kingdom Metazoa; phylum Mollusca; class Cephalopoda; order Octopoda; family Octopodidae; genus Octopus; species Octopus sinensis. The sequence continues at coordinate 27,102,069 of NC_042997.1, forward strand.
TCATCGATGCCTACATGCCATCGGAAAAGTCGGCAAATTAGTCCAATGGGTTCCTCACAAACATTCCGAGTCTAATTGCGCGCAGAGAGTGAATGTGTACTTCCCTTCGCTGTTGCGTTTCCCGAATGAACCCTTTTTGGACCGAATAGTGACTGGTGACGACAAATGTGCTCTCGATAATAATACCAAACACTGAAGACAGTGGGTAGGGAAAGGAGAAACACCGGCACCCCAGGCTAAAGAAGGTTTTCACCCACGTAAAGTGTTGTTATCCTTTTGATGGGATATGAAAGGTTTAATCCACTTTGAAATTTTAAATCCAAACGAAACGATAACAAACGAGATCTGCTGTGAGCAGCTTGAGCGGCTTACGTCAGCACTAGAAGAAAAAACGACCATCTTTGCTTTCAAGGCGAAAAGTGCTCTTCCATCGGAATAATACTCGGCCACATACAGCGAGGATGACATTCCAAATGCTGGAGGATTTTGGAACGTAATACCCGCGATAGTCAAGGGATTACTGCATATATATATATATATATATATATATATATATATATATATATATATATATATATATATCACTTAGTTAATACGAGACCCCAATATACTTATGCTTTGGAACGAAGACTTAATCGAGTACAGAGCGGTAATAATAAAATAAGATGACAAAGGAATAAGTGATTAACATATGAATGACATTAGGTTACAGCTGTTACTGCTATAAGACGTAGTGTACTCATAGTTAAGTTGTTGAGTGTAGCTTCATCAGAGCCTCGAATATGAAGTGCAGTATATTGGGAAAAGAATTATAACTAAGTATCCTATAAGAATAGGAAAAACATTACCAATGTGAAAGCCAATACGTACGTTGGAGAAGCCTTTGACTTTCTTCCCCACGTATGTGTTGTCTTTCACATTGGTAATGCATTTTCCTATATATATATATATAGGATGCATAAATGCAGATCTTTTCCCAAATAAAATGCATTTCATATTCGAGGTTCTGATGAAGCTGTAAGGTATCACTCAACCACCCAACTAGGAGACTTTACGTCTTACAGCAGAAGCAGGTGTAAGCTATTGAAGTTCATAACTTCATAATAGTTTATTCCTTTGCCATCTCAATTTCTTATATAAATATGTGTGTGTGTGTATGTGTGCGTGTGTGTGCGAATATGTGTGTATAATTTATGCATGTGTATATATTTATGTGTCTGCATGTCTTTGTATTATTGTGTATTAATTATACTATAACAATTATCGCTATTATCACCGATATCATCAATAGATGAATTTAACTTTGGAAAATATTTGATAGTTTCTGAAGTATTGTATTAAATATTCTATAATTTTTCGTGAAATCTTGTTCTTACGAAAAACCACACGAAACACGAATTTATTTATACGTACGCGCATACACACACACACATATATATATATATATGCATCCATACGTAGGCACACACTCACTATCCTTTTAGGTTAGATATTGTTGCATTTAATGAAATATTTTTGATTATCATGAAGTCTATTTGAACATATTTAATATTATAATTGCTTTATTACACCGGAGACTGATGACGTGACATAAATGGAAAAACATCGAGTGCGCCCTCGCTTATTTGTAATTGCTTGAAATAAATGAAATGCGAGTCCCAAAACATTAATTAAATCTCTAGGGCAGCACCAGCAGACTTCTTTTCATATTAGAATAATTTAAGCAAATTTGGCGTTATGGAGACCATTTATCATCCCACAACCACCAGTATCATTTCTAATATTTTGGTACATCGGTTTTTGAGCCAGTGTGCAGTTGTATACTGTTGCGTTCATTATATATTAGGCATTTTATTAGTTACTAGCAGCATAGCCCGACATTGCCCGTGTATGTAAAAGCCCCTAGTAGGCAACGACTAATCCCAATCTAGTCCTTTCCCTCTTGGGAACGAAGGCGCATGTGCAGGTTGCAATGTCTCCTCTTCACTCGAATACTTCTGTGTATACGATGATCCTAGCTGTCCCTTTGGGCGAAAACATGAAAACATCATTGCGCCTCCCAACGCGTGAACAGCCCACGTACAGCCCAGAAGTTGTGTTGCATATGATAAGCTTAGATTCTCGACCCCATGTCGAATTTATCGATTTTTTCAGAACTGGGGGAACTTTTCAAAGTTTTCGCTGCGTTAGTTTTGAATTATGACATTGGGCTATGTGTGTGTCAAGTTTCATCAGAATCGGTTGAAAGCCGTGGTCAGGGTGAGGGTACAACCTGACAGACACACAGACACACAGACACACAGACAGACAAACTGCCGTTTATATAGAGAGAGATAGATTACCCGCCTCTGTAAGAAATGCTTAATCAGATAAATAAACAATGTGTTAATATTATAAAAATTGTCATTCTGTTAGATATTATGTTGATGATTCCTGGCTATTGGCGAAGATTGGTGATTACATTAACTTTTGATCAGATAATACTTTATGTAAGTTAGTATGAAAACGGTAAATTTCTTTTAGAATATTTAGACCAGTTTTAATGGAGCAGTACTTAAATTGACTGTATTAGGTGTCAAAAGCAATTAATGTTGATATTTAAAATACAGAACAGCAAGGGAAAGAAATAAATATTTTAAAACATTTAATGCAACGATTTATTGCAAATTAGCTTTATTTCATCAATATTTTGTAATTATAAAAATATCCTAAACTTAGTGGAAACAGAATTAGAGAGATTATGATGTTAATAAGCATCTCTAATAACATAATATAAAATGACCGAGAGGTCAAACTGTAGTTTTTGAGTACCTAAGATTTTCTAATAAATATTATCACCTACATTCACTATACACGTGTATATCGATCAATCTCCATTTGTCTATCTATCTATCTATTCATAGATAGATAAAAATAAAGTTACATAGATAGATAGATATACATAGATAGATAGATAGATAGATAGATAGATAGATAGATAGATAGATAGATAGATAGATAGACAGATAGGTGAGCTTGTGTATCTTTGCATCTGTGTTTCCCTCCAGTCATCTATTGATAACCAGTGCAGGTTTGTTTATGTCCCCGAACTTAGCAGTTCCCCAAGAAGGTACAATTAGTCGATGCAGTAAGTTAGAAATAGCATTGAATAAGTCATAGGTGTGTGTTAAAACGTGTGGGGGAAGCGTGGCCTAGTGGTTAGCGTATTGCACTCAAGATCGTAAGATTGTTGTTTCAGTTATTAGACTGTGTAGTATGTTGTGTTCTTGAGCAAAACACATCATCTCACGTTAGTTTGCGATCATTTCTACACCTGACTTGTAGCACACTGTGCACTGTACATGCAACGTTGATTTGCTGGAGAGAGTGTGCTAATGTACGGCTTATACATTTTGTCATTGTAAAAAAATCATTTAGTGCAGGTTATTCGACAAAAGATAAACGCAAAAGATATAGAAAACAAAAGATGAAGAGAGGTGAGGGGAACAACAAGCAGGTATATTAGCTTATTGCTGGAGAAAATAGATAAATCGTTGACGTTTCGTGCCTACGTTCTTCGACAGGAAGAGTTGAGAGGAAAAAAAGGAGATAGAACAAAATGTGTAGGGAATAACGGTTCAACATCATGAATGTATGTATGTATATATATATATATATATATATATATATATATATATAGTAAGGAAAGGAATGGGAGAGACTAAATTGTACTATGTACTTTTATGTATTTATGTAAACTACCTCTAACAAAATCAGAATACAATATTTGTAGATTCGTAGAGAAAATTTACTGTAAGAATCTGAACATTAAATGCTTCGAGTCACTAATAACTACATTCAGCGCTGAGAATCTTTAAAATAGTGAAAAATCGGAAGTGGATGTACTTACATGAAGTGGCATTGGTTTCAGGTCGTACAGATGTGTTTGTAACGCATCTCTATTTTATTTATTTGTTGTCCTTTTTTTCTGTTCAGGCATGGTGTGTTTGTATAGGTGTGTCAAGATATAATTTATAAAACTGGTATGTTGAAATCATATTTAGATGAATTTCTGTTTGCCGCAATTTCTTAAGGAGGAAATTAACAATTATGATTTGGTTACTAATAGGAGACTCTTTGAGGGTAGATGGAATTTAACCTTTAACGGAATAGTAATTTTTTTTTAAAGTATATTTTGTGTAAAAGTCAGTATATGTCTGGTATATTTTACTGGAAATTCATGATGGTTTTTGACTCGTTTGTTGAAGTACAATGGAGAGGAGATGAGTGAGGTTTTCACTTTTTTATAGTGCAGAAGCGATTCTGATGTGAAGGGACATGGCTTTTTTCTAAAAGATTGATGTCATTGCAATAGGCAGAGAAATATGTAGAAAGAATGGTTAGGGCAATCGATGCCTTCATATAAATGAGCTTTGTTAAGATCAAAAATATGTATAAGGAAATATGCCGTCATACATAATCAAACGTAGGCACATTATGATAGTATGGCTGCGGAAAAATACGTTTTCTAAACCTTGATAAAAAAAAATCAAGCCTGGCTTTTACTACGTTGAACAAGTGCATTGAATAATTCTTGCCAGTTTGGCTTCATCTCAGCTATTTGTGCTGTGTCATCTGAATATAGGAGAATATTAATATTTAGTACATCAGTATTTATTTCAATATCATTTCATTAGATTTTGACTTTGTGAGGCTCTCCATTGAAAATTAATAAATGTGGCGATAAAACGTACTTCGGCCTGACACCTTTACCAGTTTCAAAGGACTCTCTTTCGAGATAGTGTTCTAACTAGGTTTATGGTGATCTTAAAGTTGATTTAAGAGATGTGGCGAAAGGGTTGATGTCTTTATTTCTTTGGAAATCAACCCTTTTGCTACATCTCTTAAATCAACTTTATGATCACCATAAAACCACAGCTAGAAGAGTATCTCGGGATATGTCTATGTCTTTCAAAATATCCCATACCTTGTAGCAAGCAATACAGTCAAACGTTTTAATTTAATCAACAAAAGTGATAGCTACACCTATCTGAAACTCGTGTGATTCCATCAAAATTATAATCATATTAAAAACATGCGAGCAAGAGAAATGATATTCTTATGATTATGAACCTGGAAAATTACAGGACAAGTTTTTACACTTGGAAAAGTTCAAGACAACTTATTACATCTGGTAAAGTTCAGAACGAGAAAATGTTTACTTAAAAATATTACAGCTAAGGACAAAATTTCAAATAAAATATTTAGAATTAGAAAATATTAGCTTTCATTAAAACTATAACTTTTATAGTTATTACTTCTATTTGTTATTACTTGCTACTTATATTAAAAATAAAGAATAGCTCAAAATATTTTGTACATTTTAAAAAATACCTTTTTAAATTATCAATTAATAATTTGGAAATTCAAAATAGGTTATAAAAAATACATGTAGTACATAATTAGTAGAATAAATAGAATAATACAAATATTAGTTATATATTACAGTAAAATCTACCTATAACAACAAATTCACAGTAACATTTGCTTGAGTTACTGCCTACGTTATTGTAAAGTCTTCAGATTTTTAGTTTTGACCCAATGCCTATTTTTTACATAATGAATTTTCCTACCATATATACTATTCTACTTTGCATAATACTTAAGCTATATTGGTACTTCTAACCCTCACGTTTTAAGTATTCTAGCGTGTCAATATTTTAACAAAAGGATGATACATTTTTTAAAATTATAATGTTGCTTTGTAAATTAAAATCAAATAGTCTTTAATATTCAAATTTTATTCTTAGCTGAAATATTTTAAGTCACAATTTTCTTGTACTGTACATTACCAGATGTAATAAGATGTCCTGGACTTTTCCAAGTGTAATAACTTGTCCTGTAATTTTCCTGGTTTATAATCTTAAGAATATTATTTCTCTTGCTCGTATTTTTTCATGTAACCCATATTTTTTCCAGGCTATGCTATTATGCTAATTAATAACGTGTCAAATATGTTACTTAGCGGTGGCATTGATCATTTTTCCTTACCTCAATGATGCCGTAACATATATTAAAAGTCACCTTATAGAACTATATTCATAAAAAAGTATAGAACTATATTATCACTCTCAAGTTTTTGAGAAACAAACACTCATAACCTTTTTCTTTTAAAACTTCAGTGTATGAAATTGATACCATGAAAGTTTTCGAATTGAGCTCTATCATTTAAGATTAAAATATAGTTTACTTTTAAAATAAAAAAGTTAATTGTACTTAAACCCAATTTTTTGCCTTTATATTTTTCATTATATTTTCATTATATATTTTACCTCACAACTTTTTTAAACAAATTTTTGTTGCATAGGAACAAAGCTATGAAATTGGTCGTGTTTTCTTCTATCATTGAAGGGAAGATAAGTATATTTTCCTTTTAAAATAAAAAAAGTTATCTAGATTTAAACTTGACTACCTATAACGTTGCTACAAAATTTGATGTAACCTTTTTTCTACCGGATCAAATTATTGCTAGGGACTAGTCCTCTTCAAAAAATTTAACAGGTTTTAATTTGGCTATGAGCTGAATTAGCAACAAGCTCTGAAAGATGCTGCGTGTGAGTAAATCGCGGCCTTAAGAATATTATTCGACTACAACCGTAGTTGAATGATACCATATCTTGTGTCTCTGCCATTATAGAATCTATTGTTTTCTTGAAGAAATTTTTGTCAACACCTGAGAAAATTTTCTAATCGGTTTTCTTGATTTAAAGCATAAATTTTCTTGTCCAAGAAATAAATGTTATAGTTCAATATTTTCTGTCTCATATCCTGAAGATTAGAATATAAATGGACTTTTCCAGTCAGCTGGCTATTGGTTCTATGTCCAGTGCATTTGGAGTAGCTTTATTCATATTTCTACGCATTGATTGCATGTATTGAACATTTCAATTTGAATTTCATCTACTCCGTAGGCTTTTCAAATTTCATAGCATTTAGTGCTCTTTCATATTCTGATTCCATTATTTGAGGTTCATTTGCATATTTAGTTATATTATGTTTTCTTGATTTGATTAGAATTTTTGCATGACTGTATAATATACTCTTTCCATTGTGATTTTATTTCATTTTCTATATTTGAATATTATTAATTTATTTCCTTACGGTTGAAATTCAGGATTGAATCCTTTGATGAACAACTAAATACTGTGATATAGATCTTAAGCTTTGTGTTTATTAAAATCTAATTCAAATTCATTCCAGATTTCGGATATGTATTAATGTATTAATTTTTTTTCTTTTCTTCACTATCATTCAGAATCAAAGTTTATTTGCCTTAATATCTGTCCATTTTATTTTGGATTCTTCATTTAAATTCCTTCCCTAGCTTTGCAATAGTTAATTGCCTTTTTTTTTTTGAAAACCAACAACAGGTTTTTGCCATATGAAATCTTGTAATATTTTTCCCCTTTGCATTTATAATGTACTATACTTCGTTCCAAATATTTTAGATTCATCGGTGAAAGTTAACTTGATATAAAGGTGACATAGCCTTAACAAAAAAATAATTTGTAGAATTTATATAAAAGTATAAAATCATCGGTATCTTTTGTGCTTCTTTAATTTTTATTTTCCAAGAAGATATCAAGATCCACTTATTAACAGTCGTATTTGGTAAGATGTTTATTGAATGAACCAATCTTTTTCTGCCTTTATTTGAATAATCATATGATCAAAGTGATTTTCGTGTAATCTCATTTCATGAAATTGTAGGAATATATTCATTATTCCCGGATCATTGGCTGAACCCGAATCGAGAAATCTCTAGCCAATTTCATTTCTGTATCTAAGACAGACGGATTTTCCAGTTATAGGATGCGTTGCTTTATCTTTTGAGTCTAAATCGCCTACTATCCATTTGATGTCTGTCTTTGGAATCGCATCAATGATCTTTGGAAATTTTCGTCCAGTCAATTCATTTTATTTTCAGTGGTCGATGTTGTTAGTCTATATATTTGTATCAGTTTCGTATTATTAATTTTCTCTTGGGTTATTCAAGAGAGTATTCTTATATTATTTGCTTTGTACTTTCTACCCTGTAACATATTTGAATATATGTTTGACAAAAATAAACGTCTTTCACTTTAATTTTAATTTTGCAATTAAAGTCGATATCAAGTTAGTTCGAGAAAAATCAACCTTTTTTGTCATTATTTTCATTGATCATACAATCAATTTAAATTCAGTATCGCACAAGGAAACAAGATAATGAATAACCTTCTAAGATAAATGACTATACAGCAGCATCACTGACAATAAACTGAAAACATTTTACGTGTTTAAATAACTCCTTTTCATGTATTATATATTGATTTCAACTTTGCTTCATCATTTCATTTCTCACAATATTCACATCAAATTTCCATATATGCATCAATAAATATTCCAATATTATGTGTGTGTATGAAGCGGCCAGATGGAAACATAATTATTACACCGGGCGAAATGTTTACAAGCATACTGTCTTTTGCGTTGGGAGATCAAATTCCGCAGAGGTCCCCATTGGTTTACAACATATTGCGTTCGATAATTGTAAAAACTAATTGAGCAATTGGGATGTTTTAATTAATTTACTTACACCATCACCCAAAATTTCTGGTCTTGTCCCAAAATTTGAAATAAATGTTGTGTAGGAATGGCTGTGTGGTAAGTAGCTTGCTTACCAGCCACATGGTTCCGGGTTCAGTTCCACTGCATGCCATCCTGGGCAAGTGTCTGCTACTATAGCCTCGGGCCGTCCAAAGTCTTGTGAGTGGATTTGGTAGACGGAAACTGAAAGAAACATGGCCGCAGCTCTGAGCTGAAACTAGAAAAAAAAACAATATATATATATTATATTATATATATATATATATATATATATATATATATATATATATATAAATAATGAGGGAGATAAATTAATATTAATTTTAATATCATTTTAAAACCAGTAGTCTAGCATACAAAAAATCTGAAAAGTCAGAGAAAATTCTAATATATGTGTATATTGGCAGGGCAAGACTGCTAGGTAGTCATCAACGATCAAACTACAAAGAAAATTCTCTAGAGGAAAAATTCAGCGAACACCAGAACCAAATTTGGCGGGCAGGACAGATGAAAATTTATATAAAAAACAGAATTAAATGCATACCTCGGTTTCGGCCTTTAACAAGAGAATTACATATATTTACTCTTTTACTATTTTACTTGTTTCAGTCAATTGACTGCGGCCATGCTGGAGCACCGACTTTAAACGAGCAACTCGACCCCGGGGCTTATTCTTTTGTAAGCCCAGTACTTATTTTATCAGTTTCTTTTGCCGAACCGCTAAGTAACGGGGACATAAACACACCAGCATCGGTTGTCAAGCAATGCTAGGGGGACAAATACAGACACACAAACACACACACGCACATATATATATACATATATACGACGGGCTTCTTTCAGTTTCCGTCTACCAAATACATTCACAAGGTTTGGTCGGCTCGAGGCTATAGTAGAAGACACTTGTCCAAGGTGCCACGCAGTGGGACTGAACCCGGAACCATGTGGCTGGTAAACAAGCTACTTACCACATAGCCACTCCTGCCCCTATATATATATTATATATATATATATATATATATATATATATATATATATATATGTATATATGTATGTATATATGTATATATGTATGTATGTGTGTGTATATATTTGTATGTCTGTGTTTCCCCCTCCCCACCAACATCGCTTGACAACCGGTTCGGCAAAAGAGAACGATAGAATAAGTACTAGGCTTGCAAAGAATGAATAAGTCCTGGGGTCCATTTGCTCGACTAAAAGCGGTGCTCCAGCATGGCCACAGTCACATGACTGAAACAAGTAAAAGAGTAAAAGAATGTATGTATGTATGTATTTTTAAACACACACATACAGACATACCTACATATATATATATATATATATATATATATATACAGATATACGCATATAATATATATATATACATATACATATATATGTATGTATATGTGTATGTACGTATGTAGGTATGTCTGTATGTGTGTGTTTAAAAATACATACATACATACATTCTTTTACTCTTTTACTTGTTTCAGTCATGTGACTGTGGCCATGCTGGAGCACCGCTTTTAGTCGAGCAAATGGACCCCAAGACTTATTCATTCTTTGCAAGCCTAGTACTTATTCTATCGTTCTCTTTTGCCGAACCGGTTGTCAAGCGATGTTGGTGGGGAGGGGGGAAACACAGACATACAAATATATACACACACATACATACATATATACATATATACATACATATATACATACATATATATATATATATATATATATATAATATATATATATATATATGTATCTATATTTATTTATCTATTTAGTTATCTGCGTGTAGTGTATCTGCGTACACACACACACACATATATAATTTAGAGAAAACCCTCTATTACACAATTCAATAATAAAAGATGTTATTCACACCATATAGAAAAACTAATAATATAAAAACCTTATTCTAAAAATCAATAACATCTTTTTTCTATTGAATTGTTTAATAGAGGTTTTTCTCTAAATTATATACATATATTATGTATTGTGAAATTTGATTTAAAATTGTTAAATTGAATGTTTCCCTGTAAGTTTCGGAGTTACTACTATTATATCTATCTATCTATCTATCTATCTATATATATATATATATATATATATATATATGAAAGTAGGTTTGGAAATTCAATTTCTTAAGTACTCTCTTAAATACTTTCTTGTAAACTGTATTTTAATACTTGTAGCTGTATTTTAATGCTTTTGCGATAACCAGTAATTGACACATCAAAGCTTATACACACCTTTATATTTAACTTTTGACAATCTTTTTCGAAAAAAGTGAAACCGGTCAAGTCAATAAACATCTTTAAAATTGCTTTTTCAAACTTTCTTTCATATATAGTTCCACTCGTACGGTAACTTACAACTTTACTTTGTTACATATATATATATATATATATATATATATATATATATATATATATATATATATATATATATATATATATATATATGTATATATATATATATATATATATATATATATATATATATATATATATTATATATATATATATATATATAATATATATATATATATATATATATATATATATATATATATATATATATATATATATATATATATACATATATATATGACACTGTATTTCAGTCGAAATTTCAATACAATTCAGAAATGCACTATATAATTATAGCTAACAATAATTATAAATATCATCATCATGCCATTG
>NC_042997.1:27118395-27143395 GCF_006345805.1 Octopus sinensis
ACTCCACTGACTCCCCTCTCTTTCCCACTAATTTACAGCAGCACTCAGCCCACTCTGCTCTTTTCCTCTATTATCCACACCTCAGACAACCCAACACCTACACTCACATCATCCGCAAACTTTAAATCCTAGCCTCTGAATATACATCCCTATACCCAACTCCCTTCAGTGACACCGCCTACAACAGAGACTCCCTTCACTTGTATCATGTCGTCCGCCGGAGCGACGATGACTATCATGTAATCTTAGAACGATTGAAGACTTGCGCGAGAACTTTAATGAGAAGAGTTGCATACCATCCTCACTCTTTTGCCTACGCTTGTCTTTATTCCTGTGATAAGACCAGGTCAAGACGACTAGAGATGGAGAAGGCTGCCTTGAATAACCAAGCTGCGTTTACATGTCTCATCTTACTCTCTGCACTCCATGATCCGTTGTTGCCTCCCGCTTCCCTTTCGTTGAATCACAAAGGTTACTTCCACATTGTCCTGCTACTTTGGACTCAGGGATGTGCTCTACTCTGTCTCAAAAAAGACCCGAGGAAAATTGTGTCTAAGAGGTGTTTTCGCACTTCTCAATATCCTGGAGATCCCTAACTAGGGTCTCGCAAGCCGATACACTTGAAAGCACTACTCAGAACAAAATTTCCCATTAGCAAATATAAATATTTTAAAGATATGAGTATTTTTAAGAGTATAATATATTAGTATGTATATACGCATATGTGTGTGAGAGTGTGTGAACTAGGGACGGCTGATGAATGGGAGTCTTCCTTGTGTAGTTGTCTCGTACTCTGTTTTTTCGTTGTTCCGAAAATGCATAAATAACGGGCTTTTTACATTATTTGTGCATTGAGCACTTACAGCTGTGTCTGATATACATTTTGGGTGAGTTCATGGTTTAACTTACCTGCTCGTTCGAGTGATCGATTGAAAATATTGTGAACAACTGTTAGAATTCTATCGTGAACAGAGTCCAACACATCCACTTAAAAAGTAAAGGAAGATAGAAAGATAGAAAAGAAAAGATTGAAAGAAAGAAATAGGTAGGACAGAGGAGGCATTTTGCTGATTGCTGAATCTATATGGAACTACGTCGTCTGTTTCGGGCTATCGGCCTTAAGCTATTATTGTCCCTTACAATGGTTGAAAACTATTAGCATCCGGTATCGAAATTTGATACCCAAAAACTTCTTTCGAGGTTGATGTTTGGCGAATTCCACAATGCCTTCGACGATGATGGCGATTACTACTATAATTCGGACATTATTGTTTGGTCGTTGCTTGGTTATGCAAACCGGAGGTAGTTTAGATATTTCTAGTAATAGCATTCTGATGGCTCAATAGCACTCTATTGGCTCAAGAAAACAGAGAAGAGAGAGAATAACAGATATTCATATTATATATATATTTATATTTTATATGTGTATGTATATACATAAATATATATACTTTTAACGAATATATATATATACATATATATACACACACACTCGCACATACACACACATATATATATACATATATCTGTGTGTATGAATATATTTATAGATAGATAGATAGATAGATAGATAGATAGATAGATAGATAGATAGATAGATAGATGGATCGATCGATCGATAGATCGATAGATAGATATATATAGAGAGATAGATAGATAGATAGATAGATAGATAGATAGATAGACAGATAGATATAGATATATTCATATATGTATGTATGAGTGTATGTATATGTGTATATATGTATGTATGTATGTATGTGTGTATGTATGTATATATGTGTGTACGTGTGTGTATGTATAAATTGTAATAGGCTATCCGTTATATTACGTTGACAGTTACTTCGTATACTCATCGGAATTTGCTTTATTCAGACTCTTTTAGTACGGCTTGAATTAATGCTTCACAATGTTTCTACTATAAATAAATAGATGTATAAATATATGCGCGTGTATGTGTGTGCAAATGTATGTGTGTGTGTTTGTTCGTGCACGCGTGTATAAGTGAATATATGACCGGGTAGACAAGGAATGAGCGATAAATATATTGGGAACTGATCAAAAGAGCAACCATGCAGATAGACAGATCGAAAGATGGATAGGTACGCATGCGCGAATATATGCCTTGGCATATCTCTTCGATTCATCGACGTGTCTATCCATCTTCATATATTTATGTTGAATCCGTTTAAACAAACGAGTTATATGGCGAAATGGCCAAAAGAGTAATTAGATAGATAGATGGATACATAGATAGATGGAGAGATAGATAGTTAGATAGATAGATGGATATATAGATAGATAGATATATAGATAGATAGATATGTTTCTTTATTAGCCACACAGGGCTGCACACAGATAGAACAAATTACAAGGTAGAGCTTTTCTTTTGAAGGTAAAAAAAAATAAAAAATTAAAATTAAAATTTAAAAAAAGGGGGGTCGATCAAAAGGGATCGTAAAAGGAGAGAAAGAGGACAAAAAAGGGGGGGTTAAAAAAAGGGGGGAGGAAAAAAAATTGATCAATAGGGATCGTTATCACAGAAATGTCAATATGAAGTGTAAAGGGGAGGACAGGTGAGGTTTACCCGTGGAAAGAAAAGCCTACGGAAAAGACCACGGTAACCTCGCAAATAAGCAACTCTCTGTATTAATTTTTACGGTTCATAGAATCATAGTCAAGGTGGCTTCGTCATTCATACGTGCCATCCTTGCTACATTCACCCATCTTTTATTAAAACATTCACTAGACAAAACTTGCCTCTCTACTCTCACTTTTTTCTTCAAGTGATACTTGAAGAAGTTGATGAGAGATTGACCAGAGAGGAAAGTGTTTGTCTCTAATCCTTTCAGGCGCGTCCACCAGATACATTCTTTCGCCATAGCCACAAGTATGATAAAAATAGCCCTTCCTTCCCGTTTGAAGGAAGGAGGCGTGACGATATTAACGATAGACTCGGCTGATAAACCGACACGTCCCACACGTGACAGCAGTCGTTCGACATAAGTCCACAGGTGGGAAATTGCCGGACACTGCACGAGTGCGTGCAGAACGGTTTCGTCGCTCTGACCGCATCTCGGGCAGGTCGGCCCCGTGTTTCTCGAGCCGTGTCTGTAGAGCTTATCCCGAACGGGTAGCGCTTCTCTGTAGCACTGCCAGGCCAGGGATCTCTGGAAGTTGTCCATGGGCCCTGGCCCGAAGTCGTCCCGAACAGGCGGGTCAGATATTCCACGTCGACGTCCAGGTTCGCCTCGAGCTCGTCGTCGTACCTCTCCCCTCCACTAATCCCCTATAGAATGCTTTGGTTGTGTTGAAGTCACTCAAGGTCGACCCGGGACGGCAGAGTTGCTTGAGAGCAACGCGACACTCGCGGTGCCATTCGCCCTTCCTCGGCCTCTTTTTGATCCACGACTGTAGTTCGGTCATGGAGACGAGTTGCGGGAATGCGTGCCTCACAAACGGCAACCACACCTGTTCACCGTCGTCTACATAGAGCCGGAGATGTCGCAGTCTCAGCGCGTGTCTGCGCATCATCAACCACGGCATGCCCAGCCCTCCTTTTAACGGGTGTTGACAGCAAATGGATCGCCTGACCATCGGGACGCATCCTTTCCACAAGAAGCGGAAGAGGATGCGTTCTAGTTTGGTGATGGTAGGGTCGGGACAAGGTACGACGGTCAGGCGGTAGTAGATGATGTACGCGTTCACCACCTCCGCCCGACCTTTTAGGGACAGTTTCCTCTCGGCACATTGCTGGGCGAGAGTGACCACCCTACTCGTTATCTCGTTCCAGTTCTTCTCCATTTGGAGGTCCAGACCGAACCAGACCCCGAGCAACTCAAAGGGCCGTCGCCGCGTCCACGACGGGTCCACGACGGAGGTACTGGTGGACGGCATGGGCTTGCTTCTCCAGGTGCCGAGCCGCAAGCCCACTGATTTTCCCGGTTGATTTTTGCTCCTGTCACCGCTTCGTAGTCTTTCAGTGTCTCGCCGACCCGCTCGATGTGCTCGTGGCTTGACACTATGATGGTGACGTCGTCCGCGTATGCAGACACGCTCGTCCCGCATCCCAATACTCGCGGGATGCCCTTTAGAGTCGCCAGCTTCCGCAGTAGTGGATCAAGAGTCAATACGTATAGAAGCGCCAAGAGGGGGCATCCCTGACGGACCGAACGTGCAATGTCGAAAGGTCTCGATAGATGTTCATTTACGCAAATTTCCGAACGGATGCCTCTGTAATTAGTTGCTGTTCAATTTTTAGTTTATTTGTTCTATTTTTAGTTGCTGTTCTATTTTTAGTTTATTTGTTCTATTTTTAGTTGCTGTTCTATTTTTAGTTTATTTGTTCTATTTTTAGTTGCTGTTCTATTTTTAGTTTATTTGTCCTATTTTTAGTTGCTGTTCTATTTTTAGTTTATTTGTTCTATTTTTAGTTTATTTGTTCTATTTTTAGTTGCTGTTCTATTTTTAGTTTATTTGTTCTATTTTTAGTTGCTGCTCGATTTTTAGTTGCTGTTCTACTTTTAGTTTATTTGTTCTATTTTTAGTTGTTGTTCTATTTTTAGTTTATTTGTTCTATTTTTAGTTGCTGTTCTATTTTTAGTTGCTTTTCTATTTTTAGTTGCTGTTCTATTTTTACTTTATTTGTTCAATTTTTAGTTGCTGTTCTATTTTTAGTTTATTTGTTCTATTTTTAGTTTATTTGTCATATTTTTAGTTGCTGTTCTATTTTTAGTTTATTTGTTCTATTTTTAGTTGCTGCTCTATTTTTAGTTGCTGTTCTACTTTTAGTTTATTTGTTCTATTTTTAGTTGCTGTTCTCTTTTTAGTTTATTTGTTCTATTTTTAGTTGCTGTTCTATTTTTAGTTGCTGTTCTATTTTTAGTTGCTGTTCTATTTTTACTTTATTTGTTCTATTTTTAGTTGCTGTTCTATTTTTAGTTTATTTGTTCTATTTTTAGTTTATTTGTCCTATTTTTAGTTGCTGTTCTATTTTTAGTTTATTTGTTCTATTTTTAGTTGCTGTTCTATTTTTAGTTATTTTTTTCTATTTTTAGTTGCTGTTCCATTTTTAGTTGCTGTTCTATTTTTAGGTTATTGTTCTATTTTTAGTTGCTGTCTCTTTTAAGTTTATTTGTCCTATTTTTAGTTGCTGTTCTATTTTTAGTTTATTTGTTCTATTTTTAGTTGCTGTTCTATTTTTAGTTTATTTGTTCTATTTTTAGTTGCTGTTCTAATTTTAGTTTATTTGTCCTATTTTTAGTTGCTGTTTTATTTTTAGTTTATTTGTTCTAATGTTAGTTGTTGTCCTATTTTTAGTTTATTTGTCCTATTTTTACTTGCTGTTCTATTTTTAGTTTATTTGTTCTATTTTTAGTTGCTGTTCTATTTTTAGTTTATTTGTTCTATTTTTACTTGCTGTTCAATTTTTAGTATATTTGTCCTATTTTTAGTTGCTGTTCTATTTTTAGTTAATTTGTTCTATTTTTAGTTGCTGTTCTATTTTCAGTTTATTTGTCCTATTTTTGGTTGCTGTTCTATTTTTAGTTGCTGTTCTAATTTAAGTTTATTTGTTCTATTTTTAGTTGCTGTTCTATTTTTAGTTTATTTGTCCTATTTTTAGTTGCTGTTCTATTTTTAGTTTATTTGTTCTATTTTTAGTTGCTGTTCTATTTTTAGTTGCAGTTCTATTTTTAGTTTCTTTGATCTATTTTTAGTTGCTGTTATATTTTTAGTTGCTGTTCTATTTTTAGTTTATTTGTTCTAGTTTTAGTTGTGTCTATTTTTTAGTTTATTTGTTCTATTTTTAGTTGCTGCTGTTATTTGTAGTTTATTTGTTCTTTTTTAGTTGCTGTTCTATTTTAGTTTATTTGTTGTATTTTTAGTTTCTGTTCTATTTTTAGTTGCTGTTCTATTTTTAGTTGGCTGTTCTATTTTTAGTTTATTTGTTCTATATTTTAGTTGCTGTTCTATTTTTAGTTGCTGTCTATTTTTAGTCTATTTTCCTATTTTAGTTGCTGTGTTCTATTTTTAGGTTGCTGTCTATTTTTAGTTGTTGTTCTATTTTAGTTTATTTGTTCTATTTTACCTTGCTGTTCTATTTTTAGTTGCTGTTCTATTTTTAGTTTATTTGTTCTATTTTTAGTTGCTGTTCTATTTTTAGTTTATTTGTTCTATTTTTAGTTTATTTGTCCTATTTTTAGTTGCTGTTCTATTTTTAGTTTATTTGTTCTATTTTTAGTTGCTGTTCTATTTTTAGTTATTTTTCTTCTATTTTTAGTTGCTGTTCCATTTTTAGTTGCTGTTCTATTTTTAGTTTATTTGTTCTATTTTTAGTTGCTGTTCTATTTTAAGTTTATTTGTCCTATTTTTAGTTGCTGTTCTATTTTTAGTTTATTTGTTCTATTTTTAGTTGCTGTTCTATTTTTAGTTTATTTGTTCTATTTTTAGTTGCTGTTCTATTTTAGTTTATTGTCCTATTTTTAGTTGCTGTTTTATTTTTAGTTTATTGTTCTAATTTTAGTTGTTGTTATATTTTAGTTTATTTGTCCTATTTTTACTTGCTGTTCTTTTTTAGTTTATTTGTTCTATTTTTAGTTGCTGTTCTATTTTTAGTTTATTTGTTCTATTTTTACTTGCTGTTCAATTTTTAGTATATTTGTCCTATTTTTAGTTGTGTTCTATTTTTAGTTAATTTGTTCTATTTTTAGTTGCTGTTCTATTTTCAGTTTATTTGTCCTATTTTTGGTGTGTTCTATTTTTAGTTGCTGTTCTAATTTAAGTTTATTTGTTCTATTTTTAGTTGCTGTTCTATTTTAGTTTATTTGTGTCTATTTTTAGTTGCTGTTCTATTTTTAGTTTATGTGTTCTATTTTTAGTTGCTGTTCTATTTTTAGTTGCAGTTCTATTTTTAGTTTCTTTGATCTATTTTTAGTTGCTGTTATATTTTTAGTTGCTGTTCTATTTTTAGTTTATTTGTTCTATTTTTAGTTGCTGTTCTATTTTTAGTTTATTTGTTCTATTTTTAGTTGCTGTTCTTTTTGTAGTTATTTGTTCTATTTTTGTTGCTGTTCTATTTTTAGTTTATTTGTTGTATTTTTAGTTTCTGTTCTATTTTAGTTGCTGTTCTATTTTTAGTTGGTGTTCTATTTTTAGTTTATTTGTTTATTTTAGTTGCTGTTCTATTTTTAGTTGCTGTCCTATTTTTAGTCTATTTGTCTATTTTTAGTGATGTTCTATTTTTAGTTGCTGTCCTATTTTTAGTTGTTGTTCTTTTTTAGTTTATTTGTTCTATTTTTACTTGCTGTTCTATTTTTAGTTGCTGTTCTATTTTAGTTTATTTGTTCTATTTTAGTTGCTGTTCTATTTTTAGTTTATTTGTTCTATTTTTAGTTGCTGTTCTATTTTTACTTGCTGTTCTATTTTTAGTGCTGTTCTATTTTAGTTGCTGTTCTATTTGTAGTTATTGTTCTATTTTTAGTTACTGTTCTATTTTTAGTTTTATGTTGTTCTATTTTTAGTTGCTGTTCTATTTTTAGTTATTTCTTCTATTTTTAGTTCGTTCTATTTTAGTTGCTGTCTATTTTTTAGTTTATTTGTTTATTTTTAGTTGCTGTTCTATTTTTAGTTTATTTGTTCTATTTTTACTTGCTGTTCAATTTTAGTTATTTGTCCTATTTTTAGTTGCTGTCTATTTTTGTAATTTGTTTTATTTTAGTTGCGTTCTATTTTAGTTTATTTGTCCTATTTTTGGTTGCTGTTCTATTTTTAGTTGCTGTTCTAATTTAAGTTTATTTGTTCTATTTTTAGTTGCTGTTCTATTTTTAGTTTATTTGTCCTATTTTTAGTTGCTGTTCTATTTTTAGTTTATTTGTTCTATTTTTAGTTGCTGTTCTATTTTTAGTTGCAGTTCTATTTTTAGTTTCTTTGATCTATTTTTAGTTGCTGTTATATTTTTAGTTGCTGTTCTATTTTTAGTTTATTTGTTCTATTTTTAGTTGCTGTTCTATTTTTTAGTTTATTTGTTCTATTTTTAGTTGCTGTTCTATTTGTAGTTTATTTGTTCTATTTTTAGTTGCTGTTCTATTTTTAGTTTATTTGTTGTATTTTTAGTTTCTGTTCTATTTTTAGTTGCTGTTCTATTTTTAGTTGGTGTTCTATTTTTAGTTTATTTGTTCTATTTTTAGTTGCTGTTCTATTTTTAGTTGCTGTCCTATTTTTAGTCTATTTGTCCTATTTTTAGTTGCTGTTCTATTTTTAGTTGCTGTCCTATTTTTAGTTGTTGTTCTATTTTTAGTTTATTTGTTCTATTTTTACTTGCTGTTCTATTTTTAGTTGCTGTTCTATTTTTAGTTTATTTGTTCTATTTTTAGTTGCTGTTCTATTTTTAGTTTATTTGTTCTATTTTTAGTTGCTGTTCTATTTTTACTTGCTGTTCTATTTTTAGTTGCTGTTCTATTTTAGTTGCTGTTCTATTTGTAGTTTATTTGTTCTATTTTTAGTTACTGTTCTATTTTTAGTTTATTTGTTCTATTTTAGTTGCTGTTCTATTTTGTTTATTTTTCTTCTATTTTTAGTTGCTGTTCCATTTTTAGTTGCTGTTTTCTTTTTTTTAGTTTATTTGTTCTATTTTTTAGTTGCTGTTCTATTTTAAGTTTATTTGTCCTATTTTTAGTTGCTGTTCTATTTTTAGTTTATTTGTTCTATTTTTAGTTGCTGTTCTATTTTTAGTTTATTTGTTCTATTTTTAGTTGCTGTTCTATTTTTAGTTTATTTGTCCTATTTTTAGTTGCTGTTTTATTTTTAGTTTATTTGTTCTAATTTTAGTTGTTGTTCTATTTTTAGTTTATTTGTCCTATTTTTACTTGCTGTTCTATTTTTAGTTTATTTGTTCTATTTTTAGTTGCTGTTCTATTTTTAGTTTATTTGTTCTATTTTTACTTGCTGTTCAATTTTTAGTATATTTGTCCTATTTTTAGTTGCTGTTCTATTTTTAGTTAATTTGTTCTATTTTTAGTTGCTGTTCTATTTTCAGTTATTTGTCCTATTTTTGGTTCTGTTCTATTTTAGTTGCTGTTCTAATTTAAGTTTATTTGTTCTATTTTTAGTTGCTGTCTATTTTTTAGTTTATTTGTCCTATTTTTAGTTGCTGTTCTATTTTTAGTTATTTGTTCTATTTTTAGTTGCTGTTCTATTTTTAGTTGCAGTTCTCTTTTAGTTTCTTCTGATCTATTTTTAGTTGCTGTTATATTTTTAGTTGCTGTTCTATTTTTAGTTTATTTGTTCTATTTTTAGTTGCTGTTCTATTTTTTAGTTTATTTGTTCTATTTTTAGTTGCTGTTCTATTTGTAGTTTATTTGTTCTATTTTTAGTTGCTGTTCTATTTTTAGTTTATTTGTTGTATTTTTAGTTTCTGTTCTATTTTTTAGTTGCTGTTCTATTTTTAGTTGGTGTTCTATTTTTAGTTTATTTGTTCTATTTTGTTGCTGTTCTATTTTTAGTTGCCTGTCCTATTTTTAGTCTATTTGTCCTATTTTTAGTTGCTGTTCTATTTTTAGTTGCTGTCCTATTTTTAGTTGTTGTTCTATTTTTAGTTTATTTGTTCTATTTTTACTTGCTGTTCTATTTTTAGTTGCTGTTCTATTTTTTAGTTGCTGTTCTATTTTTTGTTGCTGTTCTATTTTTAGTTTATTTGTTCTATTTTTAGTTGCTGTTCTATTTTTTTACTTGCTGTTCTATTTTTAGTTGCTGTTCTATTTTAGTTGCTGTTCTATTTGTAGTTTATTTGTTCTATTTTTAGTTACTGTTCTATTTTTAGTTTATTTGTTCTATTTTTAGATGCTGTTCTATATTTCGTTGCTGTTCTATTTTTAGTTTATTTGTTCTATTTTTAGTTGCTGTTCTATTTTTAGTTGCTGTCCTATTTTTAGTCTATTTGTCCTATTTTTAGTTGCTGTTCTATTTTTAGTTACTGTCCTATATTTAGTTGTTGTTCTATTTTTAGTTTATTTGTTCTATTTTTACTTGCTGTTCTATTTTTAGTTGCTGTTCTATTTTTAGTTTATTTGTTCTATTTTTAGTTGCTGTTCTATTTTTAGTTTATTTGTTCTATTTTTAGTTGCTGTTCTATTTTTACTTGCTGTTCTATTTTTAGTTGCTGTTCTATTTTAGTTGCTGTTCTATTTGTAGTTTATTTGTTCTATTTTTAGTTACTGTTCTATTTTTAGTTTATTTGTTCTATTTTTAGTTGCTGTTCTATATTTCGTTGCTGTTCTATTTTTAGTTTATTTGTTCTATTTTTAGTTGCTGTTCTATTTTTAGTTGCTGTCCTATTTTTAGTCTATTTGTCCTATTTTTAGTTGCTGTTCTATTTTTAGTTACTGTCCTATATTTAGTTGTTGTTCTATTTTTAGTTTATTTGTTCTATTTTTACTTGCTGTTCTACTTTTAGTTGCTGTTATATTTTTAGTTTATTTGTTCTATTTTTAGTTGCTGTTCTATTTTTACTTGCTGTTCTATTTTTAGTTGCAGTTCTATTTTTAGTTTAATTGTTCTATTTTTAGTTGCTGTTCTATTTTTAGTTTATTTGTTCTATTTTTAGTTGCTGTTCTATTTTTAGTTTATTTGTTCTATTTTTAGTTTCTGTTCAATTTTTACTTGCTGTTCTATTTTTAGTTTATTTGTTCTATTTTTAATTGCAGTTCTATTTTTAGTTGCTGTTCTATTTTTAGATTATTTGTTCTATTTTTAGTTGCTGTTCTATTTTTAGTTGCTGTTCTATAGTTAGTTTATATGTTCTATTATTTGTTGCTGTTTTATTTTTTAGTTTATTTGTTCTATTTTTAGTTTCTGTTCAATTTTTACTTGCTGTTCTATTTTTAATTGCTGTTCTATTTTTAGTTTATTTGTTCTATTTTTACTTGCTGTTCTATTTGTAGTTGCTGTTCTATTTTTAGTTTATTTGTTCTATTTTTAGTTGCTGTTCTATTTTTAGTTGCTTTTCTATTTTTAGTTTATTTGTTCTATTTTTAGAATCTATAAGTAACTAAATAAATAAATAAATAAATAGAATCTATAAATAGAATCTATTAATAGAATATATAAATAGAATCTAGAAATAGAATCTAGAAATAGAATCTAGAAATAGAATCTAGAAATAGAATCTATAAATAAATAAATAAATACATAAATAAATAGTATCTATAAATAAATCTATAAATAGAATCTATAAATATAATCTTTAAATAGAATCTATAAATAGTATCTATAAATAGAATCTATAAATAAATAAATAAATAAATAAATAGAATCTTTAAATAGTATCGATAAATAGAATCTATAAATAGAATCTATAAATAGAATCTATAAATAGAATCTATAAATAGTATCTATAAATAGAATCTATAAATAAATAAATAAATAAATAGAATCTATAAATAGAATTTATAAATAAATAAATAAAGAGTATCTATAAATAGATTCTATAAATAGAACCCATAAACAGAATCTATAAATAGAATCTATAAATAGAATCAATAAATAGAATCTATAAAGAGAATCTATAAGTAGTATCTATAAATAGAATCTATAAATAGAATCTATAAATAAATAAATAAATAAATAGAATCTATAAATAGAATCTATAAATAGAATCTATAAATAGAATCTATAAATAGTAGCTATAAATAGAAGCTATAAATAGAAGCTATAAATAGAAGCTATAAAAATAGAACACCAGCTAAAAATAGGACAAATAACTAAAAAAAGAACAGCAACTAAAATTAGGACAAATAAACTAAATTAGAAGAAATAAACTAAAAATAGAACAGCAACTAAGAATAGGACAAATAAACTAACAATAGAACAAATAAAGTAAAAATAGGACAAATAAACTTAAAATAGGAGAAATTAGCTAAAAATTAGGACAAATAAACTAAAAATAGGACAAATAAACTAAAAATAGAACAGCAACTAAAAATAGTACAAATAAACTAAAAATAGAAAAGCAACTAAAAATAGAACAAATAATCTAAAAATAGAACAGCAACAAAAATAGAACAGCAACTAAGAATAGAACAAATAAACTAAAAATAGAACAGCAACTAAAAATAGAACAAATAAACTAAAAATAGAACAGCAACAAAAATAGAACAAATAAACTAAAAATAGAACAGCAACTAAAATTAGGACAAATAAACTTAAAATAGAACAAATAAATTAAAAATAGGACAAATAAACTAAAAATAGGACAAATAACTTAAAAATTGGACAAATAAACTAAAAATAGAGCAGCAACTAAAAATAGAACAAATAAACTAAAAATAGAACAGCAACTAAAAATAGAACGAATAAACTAAAAATAGAACAGCAACTAAAAATAGGACAAATAAACTAAAAATAGAACAAATAAACTAAAAATAGGGCAAATAAACAAAAATAGAACAAATAAACTAAAAATAGGGCAAATAAACTAAAGATAGAACAAATAAACTAAAAATAGGATAAATAAACTAAAAATAGAACAAATAAACTAAAAAAAGGAAACAGCAACTAAAAATAGAACAGCAAGTAAATATAGAACAAATAAACAAATAATAGAACAGCAACTAAAACTAGAACAAATAAACTGAAAATAGAACAGCAACTAAAAATAGAACAAATAAACTAAAAATAGAACAGCAACTAAAAATAGAACCAATAGACTAAAAATAAAACAGCAACTAAAAATAGAACAGCAACTAAAAATAGAACAAATAAACTAAAAATAGAACAAATAAACAAAAAGTAGGACAAAAAACTAAAAATAGGATAAATAAACTAAAAATAGGACAAATAAACTAAATAATAGTACAAATATTTTTAGTTTATTTGTTCTATTTTTAGTTGCTGTTCTATTTTTAGTTTACTCGTCCTATTTTTAGTTGCTGTTCTATTTTTAGTTGCTGTTATATTTTTAGTTTATTTGACCTATTTTTAGTTGCTGTTCTATTTTATTTTATTTGTTCTATTTTTAGTTGCTTTTCTATTTTTAGTTGCTGTTCTATTTTTAGTTTAATTGTCCTATTTTTAGTTGCTGTTCTATCTTTAGTTGCTGTTCTATTTTTAGTTAATTTGTCCTATATTTAGTTGCTTTTGTATTTTTAGTTTATTTGTCCTATTTTTAGTTGCTGTTATATTTTTAGTTTATTTGTCCTATTTTTAGTTGCTGTTCTATTAGTTTATTTGTTCTATTTTAGTTTATTTGTCGTATTTTTAGTTGCTGTTCTATTTTTAGTTGCTGTTCTCCTTTTAGTTTATTTGTCCTATTTTTAGTTGCTGTTCTATTTCTAGTTGCTGTTCTATTTTTAGTTGCTGTTCTATTTTTAGTTACAGTTCTATTTTTAGTTTATTTGTTCTATTTTTAGTTGCTGGTCTATTTTTAGTTGCTGTTCTATATTTAGTTTATTTGTTCTATTATTATTTGCTGTTCTATTTTTAGTTGTTGTTCTATTTTTAGTTTATTTGTTCTATTTTAGTTTCTGTTCAATTTTTACTCACTGTTCTATTTTTAGTTGCTGTTCTATATTTAGTTTATTTCTCCTATTATTAGTTGCTGTTCTATTTTAGTTTATTTGTTCTATTTTTAGTTTCTGTTCAATTTTTACTTGCTGTTCTATTTTTCGTTGCTGTTCTATTTTTAGTTTATTTGTTCTATTTTTAGTTGCTGTTCTATTTTTAGTTGCTGTTCTATTTTTAGTTTACTCGTCCTATTTTTAGTTGCTGTTCTATTTTTAGTTGCTGTTATATTTTTAGTTTATTTGACCTATTTTTAGTTGCTTTTCTATTTTATTTTATTTGTTCTATTTTTAGTTGCTTTTCTATTTTTAGTTGCTGTTCTATTTTTTAGTTTAATTGTCCTATTTTTAGTTGCTGTTCTATCTTTAGTTGCTGTTCTATTTTTAGTTAATTTGTCCTATATTTAGTTGCTTTTGTATTTTTAGTTTATTTGTCCTATTTTTAGTTGCTGTTCAATTTTTAGTTTATTTGTCCTATTTTAGTTGCTGTTCTATTTTTAGTTTATTTGTCGTATTTTTAGTTGCTGTTCTATTTTTAGTTGCTGTTCTCCTTTTAGTTTATTTGTCCTATTTTTAGTTGCTGTTCTATTTCTAGTTGCTGTTCTATTTTTAGTTGCTGTTCTATTTTTAGTTACAGTTCTATTTTTAGTTTATTTGTTCTATTTTTAGTTGCTGGTCTATTTTTAGTTGCTGTTCTATATTTAGTTTATTTGTTCTATTATTATTGCTGTTCTATTTTTAGTTTTGTTGTTCTATTTTTAGTTTATTTTTTCTATTTTTAGTTTCTGTTCAATTTTTACTCACTGTTCTATTTTTAGTTGCTGTTCTATATTTAGTTTATTTCTCCTATTATTAGTTGCTGTTCTATTTTTAGTTTATTTGTTCTATTTTTAGTTTCTGTTCAATTTTTACTTGCTGTTCTATTTTTCGTTGCTGTTCTATTTTTAGTTTATTTGTTCTATTTTTAGTTGCTGTTCTATTTTTAGTTGCTGTTCTATTTTTAGTTTACTCGTCCTATTTTTAGTTGCTGTTCTATTTTTAGTTGCTGTTATATTTTTAGTTTATTTGACCTATTTTTAGTTGCTGTTCTATTTTATTTTATTTGTTCTATTTTTAGTTGCTTTTCTATTTTTAGTTGCTGTTCTATTTTTAGTTTAATTGTCCTATTTTTAGTTGCTGTTCTATCTTTAGTTGCTGTTCTATTTTTAGTTAATTTGTCCTATATTTAGTTGCTTTTGTATTTTTAGTTTATTTGTCCTATTTTTAGTTGCTGTTCAATTTTTAGTTTATTTGTCCTATTTTAGTTGCTGTTCTATTTTTAGTTTATTTGTCGTATTTTTAGTTGCTGTTCTATTTTTAGTTGCTGTTCTCCTTTTAGTTTATTTGTCCTATTTTTAGTTGCTGTTCTATTTCTAGTTGCTGTTCTATTTTTAGTTGCTGTTCTATTTTTAGTTACAGTTCTATTTTTAGTTTATTTGTTCTATTTTTAGTTGCTGGTCTATTTTTAGTTGCTGTTCTATATTTAGTTTATTTGTTCTATTATTATTTGCTGTTCTATTTTTAGTTGTTGTTCTATTTTTAGTTTATTTGTTCTATTTTTAGTTTCTGTTCAATTTTTACTCACTGTTCTATTTTTAGTTGCTGTTCTATATTTAGTTTTATTTCTCCTATTATTAGTTGCTGTTCTATTTTTAGTTTATTTGTTCTATTTTAGTTTCTGTTCAATTTTTACTTGCTGTTCTATTTTTCGTTGCTGTGTCTATTTTTAGTTTATTTGTTCTATTTTTAGTTGCTGTTCTATTTTTAGTTGCTGTTCTATTTTTAGTTTATTTGTTCTATTTTTAGATGCTGTTCTATTTTTAGTTTATTTGTCCTATTTTTTGTTGCTGTTCTATTTTTACTTGCTGTTCTATTTTTAGTTTATTTGTTCTATTTTTAGTTGCTGTTCTATTTTTAGTTGCTGTTCTCCTTTTAGTTTATTTGTCCTATTTTTAGTTGCTGTTCTATTTCTAGTTGCTGTTCTATTTTTAGTTGCTGTTCTATTTTTAGTTACAGTTCTATTTTTAGTTTATTTGTTCTATTTTTAGTTGCTGGTCTATTTTTAGTTGCTGTTCTATATTTAGTTTATTTGTTCTATTATTATTTGCTGTTCTATTTTTAGTTGTTGTTCTATTTTTAGTTTATTTGTTCTATTTTTAGTTTCTGTTCAATTTTTACTCACTGTTCTATTTTTAGTTGCTGTTCTATATTTAGTTTATTTCTCCTATTATTAGTTGCTGTTCTATTTTTAGTTTATTTGTTCTATTTTTAGTTTCTGTTCAATTTTTACTTGCTGTTCTATTTTTCGTTGCTGTTCTATTTTTAGTTTATTTGTTCTATTTTTAGTTGCTGTTCTATTTTTAGTTGCTGTTCTATTTTTAGTTTATTTGTTCTATTTTTAGATGCTGTTCTATTTTTAGTTTATTTGTCCTATTTTTTGTTGCTGTTCTATTTTTACTTGCTGTTCTATTTTTAGTTTATTTGTTCTATTTTTAGTTGCTGTTCTATTTTTAGGTGCTTTTCTATTTTTAGTTTATTTGTTCTATTTTTAGAATCTATAAGTAAGTAAATAAATAAATAAATAAATAAATAGAATCTATAAATAGAATCTATAAATAGATTCTATAAATAGAATCTATAAATAGAATCTATAAATAGAATCTATAAATAGAATCTATGAATAAATAAATAAATAAATAAATAAATAGTATCTATAAATAGAATCTATAAAAAGAATCTATAAATAGAATCTATAAATAGAATCTATAAATAGTATCTATAAATAGAATCTTTAAATAGTATCAATAAATAGAATCTATAAATAAATAAATAAATAAATAAATAAATAGAATCTATAAATAGAATCTATAAATAGAATCTATAAATAGAATCTATAAATAGAATCTATAAATAGAATCTATAATAGAATCTATAAATAAATAAATAAAAAATAAATAATAAATAGAATCTATAAATAGAATCTATAAATAGAATCTATAAATAGAATCTATAAATAGAATCTATAAATAGAATCTATAAATAGAATCTATAAATAAATAAATAAATAAATAAATAAATAAAGAGTATCTATAAATAGAATCTATAAATAGAATCTATAAATAGAATCTATAAATAGGATCTATAAATAAATAAATAAATAGAATCTATAAAGAGAATCTATAAATAGAAGCTATAAATAGGAGCTATAAATAGAAGCTATAAAAATAGAACAGCAGCTAAAAATAGGACAAATAAACTAAAAATAGAACAGCAACTAAAATTAGGACAAATAAACTAAAAATAGAATAAATAAACTAAAAATAGAACAGCAACTAAGAATAGGACAAATAAACTAACAATAGAACAAATAAAATAAAATTAGGACAAATAAAATAAAAATAGTAGAAATAAGCTATTTTTAGTTTATTTGTCCTATTTTTAGTTGCTGTTCTATTTTTAGTTTATTTGCCCTATTTTTAGTTTGTGTTCTATTTTTAGTTTATTTGTCGTATTTTTAGGTGCTGTTCTATTTTTAGTTTTTTTGTCCTATTTTTAGTTGCTGTTCTATTTTTAGTTGCTGTTCTATTTTTAGTTGCTGTTCTATTTTTAGTTGCTGTTCTATTTTTAGTTTATTTGTTCTATTTTTAGTTGCTGTTCTATTTTTAGTTGCTGTTCTATTTTTAGTTTATTTGTCCTATTTTTAGTTGCTGTTCTGATAGATAGATATAGATAGATAGATAGATAGATAGATAGATAGATAGATAGATAGATAGATAGATAGATAGATAGATAGATAAGTTTCTTTATTGGCCACATAGGGCTGCACACAGATGGGACAATTTACAAGGTAGAGCTTTTCTTTTGGTGCATGAAAAAAACAAAAACAAAAGAAAAAATAGTTGGTGTAGGTTTTCGATCAAAAGGGATCGTAAAAGGGAAAAAGAAGAACAAAAAAATGATAGATAGATAGATAGATAGATAGATAGATAGATAGATAGATAGATAGATAGATAGATAGATAGATAGATAGATAGATAGATAGATAGATGGATGGATGGATAGATAGATAGATAGATAGATAGATAGATAGATAGATAGATAGATAGATAGATAGATAGATAGATAGATAGATAGATAGATAGATAGATAGATACACAGACAGACAGATAGATTTGAATGTACTCGTATGTATATCTCTTCAAATCATAAACATGAAAATCCGTTCCCACAGACATAATTGTGAATCCATTTGAACAAATAAACATGCAAGTACGATGAGGAAGTGACTTTCAACAAGCGAATGTAAAGAGATGACACAAAACGTTCTCACCATTTCTATCTTCCGTCTGAAAAGATGTTATCTCCGTAAAATTTTATGTTAATGATAAAGAGACTGAATATGTATCATTTTTCATTTTATCATTTCTTCACAGTGTACTTATGGTGATAAGTTAGTCAGTATTTCTGAACCTGGGAAAGAGTCTTCAACCACAGCTCAATGGACGACCAAAGCCTCGCGAGCGAATTTGGTAGTGTGTGTGTGTGTGTGTGCGTGTACGTGTGAGTGTGTGTGTGTGCTCTTTCCATTCAACCTTTGAACTATATATATATATATATATACAGAGAGGGAGAGAGAGAGAGAGAGAATGAGAGAGAAAGGCAAATAAATTGATAGATAGATAAGTTTCTTTATTGGCCACACAGGGCTGCACACAGATGGGACAAGTTACAAGGTAGAGCTTTTCTTTTCGGGGAGAAAAAAAAAAGGTGGCGTAGGTTTTCGATCAAAAGGAATCGTAAAAGGGAAAAAAACGAAAAGAAACAAAAAAGAAAAAAAGAAAAGGAAAAAAGAAAAAAAAGGAAAAAGGGAAAAAAAGAAAAGAAAAATGAAAAGAGAAGAAAAAAGAGGAAAAAAGGGGGAGAGGAAAAAAAACGATCAATAGGGATCGTGTATCACAGTGTCATGATGTATGGTGTAAAGGGGAAAGCAAGTAAGGTTTATCTGTGGTAAGAAAAGCCTACGAAAATCATGGGACTGCGGCTATGCTGGGGCACCGCTTTGAAGTATTTAGTCGAATATATAGACGCCAGTAATTATCTGTTCTATCGTCACTTTTTGCCGAAGCGCTAAGTTACAGGAGCGTAAGCCAATAGCGATGTTCAAGCGGTTTTGAGGTAAATACACATACAAAGACACATACACACATAAATATGTATACGACAGGTTTTTTTCAGTTTTCACAACGAAACCTACTGGCCAGGCTTCGATCGTGTGGAAGCTCTAGTAGATGACACTTGCACTATGTGCGATTCAGTGAAACTGAACTGGGAACCATGTGGTTGGGAAGCAAGCTTTTTACCACACAGCCAAGCCTGAGTGTGTATGTGTGTATGTGTTTGTGTATGTGTGCGCGCATACTATCGCACGTCTTTGTATTTCTACTCTACCATTGCTTGATAACCAGCCTTGATTTGCTTACGTTATTGTACTATGACAAAAGAAACCGGTAGAATTAGTACCAGGCTTTTAAGAATGGTTAAGTACTTGCGGTGATTTGTTTCTGACTAAATGCTTCAAGGCAGTGCTCTAGCATGAGCATAATCCAATATGACCGCAGGCTGACGAATGAAACGTATAAAAGTAAGAAATAAAAGATATATTTACGTATCTGTTTACAATTCCTCACTAAAATTTGTTTTTATTCTACTCTAGGCACAAGGCTCGAAATTTTGTGGGAGAGGACCAGTCGATGAGATCGACACCAGTATGCTACTGGTACTTAATTTATCGACTCGGAAAGTATAAAAGGCAAGGTCGACCTCGGCGGAATTTGAACTCATAACGTAAAGACAGACGAAATACCTATGAGCATTTCGGCCGGCGTGCAAGCGTTTCTTATTTCTTTATTGCCCAAAAGGGGCTAAACATAGAAGAGACAAACAAGGACAGACAAACGGATTAAGTCGATTACATCGACCCCAGTGCGTAACTGGTTCTTAATTTATCGACCCCGAAAGGATGAAAGGCAAAGTCGACCTCGGCGGAATTTGAACTCATAACGTAACGACAGACGAAATACCTATTTCTTTACTACCCACAAGGGGCTAAACACAGAGGACAAACAAGGACAGACAAACGGATTAAGTCGATTACATCGACCCCAGTGCGTAACTGGTTCTTAATTTATCGACCCCGAAAGGATGAAAGGCAAAGTCGACCTCGGCGGAATTTAAACTCAGAACGTAACGGCAGACGAAATACTTATTTCTTTACTACCCACAAGGGGCTAAACACAGAGGACAAACAAGGACAGACAAACGGATTAAGTCGATTACATCGACCCCAGTGCGTAACTGGTTCTTAATTTATCGACCCCGAAGGTATGAAAAGCAAAGTCGAACTCGGCGGAATTTGAACTCAGAATGTAACGGCAGACGAAATACCGCTAAGCATTTCGCCCAGCGTGCTAACGTTTCTGCCAGCAAGCCGCCTTTCTCTACAGTTTGTTTCTGTGAATTTATTGGGTGTATAAAATTTCATCGTACAGCTTAGTTGAGTGGTAACGAGTTAATGAACTGGTTATCAAATTTGAAATGAAAGTAGAATTCCAATGATGGATTTTTCACAAATCTGACAATCTTTGAGTTCAGGTGATGAAACGAAACTTCATCACATTCTGTAATTGCATTCCATTGCATTTATTTAGGTGTCCAATCATACTAGACAGTGGATTCCAACTGAGCACCTCCAAGACCAATTACTAACAATTATGTCGTTTAATGGTCCCAATAGACTTAAATTTATATAGATGATGATGATGGTGTTGGGGGTGGTGGCAGCGGCGGTGCCGACGACAGCGACGATATTGATGTTGAAGAGAAAGAGGATTCACACATACATAAATGTGTGGGTGTGCACGTGTGTCAGAGTATTTGTGTGCGTGTAACACGAGGTAGTGTAGCGAAGATAACTAGCGTGAATGGAAATACTATAAACCAGCGCTTGCTTAGTTGTGATACCTCTTCCGACTCTTCGTGTTCTGAGTTCAATTTCCGACTCATTCATGTTTTCATTTCATCCCTCCGAGGTCGATAAAGAGTTGGCAATCTAGCAATGGCTTCGATGTTATTATTCTTATATCCTTTTACTTGTTTCAGTCATTTGACTGCAGCCATGCTGGAGCATCGCTTTACACATTTACCCACTTTTTTTACACTGTTACTATTTTTTCAATTTTTTATCGTTTTTTTTTCCGTCGAATTGTTTAAATTTTAATTGCATTAATTTCTATTTTAATTATTTAATTTTTTATCTTGTATCTGTTATTTTTGTAATTTTCAGTAATTTAAATTTTTAAAATTTTTTTACCGGTCGCCCCTTTCTCCACTATTTTTCGATCTTATGTTATATTCTATTTTATTTCTGTATACACGCACCCGTGTGTGCACACACGTATATATATATATATATATATATATATATATATATATGTATATATATATATATTATATATATATATATATATATACGCACAAATGCATGCACGCGCACACATATGAGTGCACATATACCTCTCACACATATACACAACACATATACACGCACACACGCTCATACATACAAGCACACACACACATACACACACACTCACACACGTACACAAAACTACATGCGCACACACACAGGAAAACACATATAACTCCAACCCTACACACCTCACGCACACACCACACACATACACACACGTACAAACACACTCACACACACACAGGCATACAAGCTACACACAAAACACACACACACACAAAATATACATACACGCACACACATACGTCCACACGCGCACACATACTTCAAAATGCCAGTCAAACACCTTTCTACTGACCATTCCTCTACGCACATGTGAAGCTACACACAACTACACAAAGGACCACCACTCCTGTTACCACGCTGCTGAATTCTTCCTACAACATTAAGAGACAATGTTCACTCACGCATACACATATAAACAGCCGGCACCACACACATAGCACAAACACACAAATACAGACTCACATATGCTATTACTCACACACACACACACAGACTTACGCGCATGCACATGCCCACACATACACACACATACCTTCTCTTACACTCACGTGTCTTAGAAAGAACTTTTTCTTCACCTATTCCCTTCCTGTCATTTCAAAGTGTAACCACATGTGAATAGTAGCGATTTTTTTCCTTCGTCTTCCTTTCCTATTGGACTTAACTCTGTTTCTGAAGAAGAGCTTTACCAGAAACGTTAAACCACCTTTCTTTACTTCCCTGAGCGCCTGCTAATACTTTACATGTACCGCGTCCACGCGTTGTTTTTTTTGTGTTTGTTCTCCGTCTTTTTGTCTTTGTTGCCGTGCACATTCACTATCTTTCTTACAAAAGAGTCTAATGCTCTTAACATAGAACTTTGGGGAGGGGGGCAGCCTGATTCAGGTGTAACTGCTCAAAATGGTCGTGACTTCTTGAACATCACTGAGGAAAGAAAGCCACGAGTGACTCGTCTTTTTTTTTGCCTGTCCTTCTAATTGTTGTTTCTCTTGTCAGTCTTTGTATTGTCTATCTGTCCGAATGTTTTAATGTCCTGTATTGCGTTTTTGTTCCATTTTTCTATATCATACATATATATATATATATATATATATATATAATATATATATATATATTATATATATATATTATATATATATATATATATATATAGCGGCGTACGGACACCCTTGTGCTCACTTTATAGTAGGAATGCATCTCAATTTTGTACGACTGTTACTCTATCTTTTATTCCCTCTCCATTTTTCTTCCTTTTTCTCGTTCCCGCTTTCTCACATTTCTTGGCCCTCTCTTTCTTTAACTCCAACTATTTCCCATTCGTTTATCTGCCCTGTACCGTTCTCTTTGTCTCTGATTTTTCTAATCCTTCAATCCCGCTGCCCCCTACCCATCTCTCCTCCTTCCACATGACCAGTGTCCAGCGAGCCATGATCTTTCTTTCTTGGCCTGACGCCGACCGCCAACACCTCTTATGACCACTCCTATGTTCTTGCCCTTTGATTTCATACACGCCAGCTCAATTTGATTCGTTCTCAGTCGAAAGACACCAGTTGTTATTTCTTGTTGTTTGCATTCTTAATTGTGTACCATGTTCTCCATTTTTTTTGTTTGGTTGTTTTGTTTTTTGTCTTTGTTGCCGTACACATTCGCTAGCTTTCTTACTAAGGGATCTAATGCTCTTAGCTTAGACTTTTTGGGAGCAACCAGATTCAAGTGTAACTGCCCGATATGATCGTGGCTTCCGGAACTTTACTAAGGAGAGAAAGCAGCTACGAATGACCCGTCTTTTTTTTTTTGCCTGTCCTTCTAATTTTTGTTTCTCTTGTCCGTCTTTGCAAGGTCTATCTGTCCGAATGCTTTAATGTCTTCTATTGCGTTTTTGTTCCATTTTTATATTATATATATATATATAGATATATATATATATATATATATATATATATACAGCGGCGTACGTACATCCCTGTGCTCACTCTATAGTAGATTTATATATATATATATATAATATATATATATATATATGGGGGGGCCTCTTAGTTTCCGACTACCAAATCCACTCACTGGGTGGCTCAACGCTATTGTAGAAGACTATTGCCTGAGGTTCCACGAAGTGGGACTAATCTGGAACCTTGAGGCTGGGAAGCAAGCTTCTTACCACACAGCCACGCTGGCGCCTATTAAATAATTTTTTGATTCAAAATTGCTATCTTGCGCCTAAATCTGAAACCATTATTGTTGAAGTTGTTGTTTCTGGTACTGTTTTTGTTTGATGCTCTGCTTTTGTTCCTGTTGTTGTATTTTTCCTGAGCGGGCGTGTACTTTTTTACACTCGTTATTGATTTATGGAAACTTATTCTTTCTAAAGCTTTTCAAAAAGTTGATAATATTTTTCGCCTGTAAGCCTGTATACAAGGCAAGTCAGATTTAATTTATTATTGACAAAAAATAAAAGGAATTCTATTGAATTTTATTTCTTTTTATGTTCCGACATGACATAGTATGGATATTCTGTCGAGTTTGATATTAATGTCTGGTTTACAAGAAACTGGATCAATATTATTAAGTTTTTGTCGTTCAGTCCTGTTTGATTAGGCAAGTCATTTTTATTTAATAGTTTTTATAAAAAGCGAACTTTATAGCAATTTTTGAGAACATTTTGGTTCGACTGCTTTCATAACAGCGGTGAATAAAAGAAACAACTTTCATTAAAAGTAAAAGAAAAATAATTGCGCAAATTTGAATCAGAAAAGCGCTAACATACATTTCTTACTACATTGCACTCATTATTTGGGAAAAGTAAGATTGCGTTTTTTGAAAATCTCTTGTATATAAACTGATTTTGCGAATTCGTTAAGTGACACAGTTATTAATATGTCTAACAAAACCACACCCTGACAAAAACAAGAAGCAGGATATCATACATCTTTACTAAGTTTTTCTTGCGTCCACTCTCTCACTTTCTACGCCATTTCGTTGAACATGCACAAAACAGAAGACAAAATGTACAAGAGACACAATTATCTGCATACAATCGCTATCATTTTGTCCGAAGAATAATGTCAGAAGTGGGTAAAGAAAGAACTAATTGTTTTATGGCAAGTAGTGATGGTTCTCCACGCCTTTAAAGGAGCACTTAAGTTAATCTCTGGCAGAATTCTTGACAAGCCTTTTGTATAAATAGAGGAGCAAAGTTATGGAATCATCTTAACTTCGGGACTAAGGACAAAGCTCGGACACAGCTTGAGTCTGTGTATGAAAAATGGTTCTGCTCTAATTAATACGGTCAGTATAGCATAAGAGTTATGACGAGCCGGGGCATTGCTAGTGACATATCTCTTGGCTTGTAGTGACATTTATAAAGTAGTATGATCAGGTAATAAGAGAACAAACAGTGAGAAATGATATGCGGTCAGGAAGGGCCACCGTGAACTTGAAATTGTCTATGGCAGTGCATAGTAGAATGTTCAGTACTTCAAGAATAAGAAATAAAAGCTATTCTTAACCAGGAAAGACTGTGTGAAATAAAAATGTGGGAATACAACAACAGTTTGCTTATATATTTGGGAAAAGACACTCTGAACAATTGCTTCGTTTTCAGTTTTCGGAAGTCCTAATCACAGGTTCTCTGCATGTCAAATGCACATATCGAGAGAGGGTCTTTAGCTGGATATAACATAAGTAACTTAACTGACATCATCCATGAAATACGATTTCTTTAGATCATTATCTTTAGCGGAAGTTCGCATTATATATATACATACATACTCCCACACGACAGATATAAATATTGCAAAGCTTTTTTACAATGGAAAAATGC